>NC_030854.1:36738121-36944184 GCF_000208745.1 Theobroma cacao
CCAAAACTTTTAAAATTTTTTCCATAACATATAAAAATTTTTAAATTTTTTCATATATTCTATTATTAGCTCCCTCAAAATAATGGTTTATTTAATAATTAATATAAATAAAAAATAATAAAATGATTTTACTTATCTTACTCAACTTTAAATTTTTTTAATTTATATTTGTTTATTTTTATTTTATTTATTCATATGTTATAAGTTTTTAAAAATATTCTTTCTCAAATTTCTACAAATCATTAACCATATTCTTTTTCTTTCTTTTTTGTTATGTAATATGCGGTATTTACCTTCTACTTGCCATGTTATTCTTTTTTATGTTACATAAATTTTATTTTCTATGATTTTAATGTTTAAAAATTAATAAATTATTATATAGTTCTCAAATATAAGTTGTAATAGTACATTGTTACTTAAAATTTCATCAATGTATCATTTTTTTATTAATCTTGATTATATAAGAGAAAATTAACTTGAGTATATTTTTTTATATGCTTTACATTTTATGTTTAGTTAAAATAAAATTCTCTTGAATATATAGTATTTAAATAATTCTGATTATATAAAAAAAAATTATTAATCGTATATATCGTTTTTAACTATCTATATTTTACAAATTATAGTTTTATATTTAGTTTCATATTTCTATTATTAATATTTTTATTGTTGATTGAATTTAACATATTAGGGTCTTAAAATTTTTAACTCTTATTTAACTGTGTTTGGCCCCCCCAATAAAATTTGGCTAGCTCCCCCCCTGCTTATGTACCTCATGAAAATTTGACCGATGATGATGGTGGAAATGCTGAATTTGCATCTGAAAGAGAAGAGAAAAAAAAAAAAACAAAAGAGACAATTGCTCTGTTTTAAAGATATTCAGAAAAGTATTAAGGAAAGATAATATAATAATGAAAAATTATTATATTAACCTAAGACCATTCTCTCTACATGCTCTAATGTCATTCTAAAATTTAAGCTAAATATCTCACCTAAAATCAATTTAATAAGTGAAGTTCACAGGAATTCTCCTCCATGAAAACCAAACAATCCACATAAATTGCAATAATATATTTGTCATTTTCTGTTGAGAAAATCGGACAACATCTCAAGCTATGAATCACCTTCTTACCTCTTTCAGCATATAATAACATTATTAAATTTTCCTTCACAGAAAGCTTAGCATACAGAATCCCACTTTTTGATGTCATTTTCCAAACACCAAAGATTACCATCCTAGTATCATGGTATTACATAACGGTTCTTATTACAGATTTATTCATGAAAAAAGTGGGAAGTCTAACTTTGTAACTTAAAAGTTACTGGGAGTAGACGAGCACTGCATCGTCGTCACAATCCACAACCTTGTAGTCCAAAATAAGGTGTCCTCGATTGATGCCGTTCCCATTGGTGTCAATCGGTTTAAATGCAGTTTCGAGGTCTAACACCAGGCCGTCAATGCCGCATGTGTCAACGATTCTCACTGTTTCCTCGTCTTTAGTTTCAGTGTTGGTTATCTGCAAGTACAGTGGCGGAGCCAAGATTGATTAAACTATGCATGAAAATAATATACAACTCAGAATTTTAATATTTTATGGCCATAATTTGCACGATCAAAATGTAGGAATTTGAGAACTTTTGAGGGAGCCATGGCCCCTTTGAACCTAACTACCATCCGATCCTGCATGCAGGTGAGAATAAATTATGTTTATAGCTCATAATTTCGATGTATTGCACAAGCATTTCTTAGGCGAAGTCTCTAATTTTCCTTCAGTACTATTCAGTAGATATATTCAATATATGGAGATGAAAATTAGTGAGAGGTAGAAAAAGTTGCTCACCTTCAAGCACTTGCCACAAGCGTCTACCCCCGTAGGACCAACTGGTCCACAGAAGGCGGTCCATCCATATTTGCTGCGCCATTCCAAGGGCTTATCACCATCCACTGCGGCGCAAAAAGGAGGTATGACCCAGCCATTATTCGTAGCATTGTAGTCAGCCCAATAAGCAATGACATTGGTAGCATCTGGGACGTCGTCGTCTGTGTCATCGTCCACAGCTTCACAGTCCACAAATTCATAGTCCACAGTAAGGTGACCGTTTTGATAGCCTCTTCCATCAGTGTCAATGGGTTTAAACGCAGTCTCGAGGTCCATCACTAGGCCGTCAGCGCCGCATGTATCGACGATTCTCACCGTTTCATAAGCTCCAGTAGCAGTGTTGGTCACCTTCACGTGCGCACGAGAATAAATTATACGTATAGCTCAGAAATTTTAATGAAGACACGAGCTTTCTTATAGAAGACAAAAGACAAGTAGGAAAAGATAAATATCTAAATCATCAAGGAAACAAAGCTTAAGTCCTTACATTTAAGCACTTGCCACAAGAATCTACCCCTTGAGGACCATTCGGTCCACAGAAGGCGGTCCATCCATGTTGGCTGCGCCATTCCAAGGGCTTATCACCATCCACCTCGGCGCAAAAAGGAGGTATTGTCCAGCCATTATCCGTAGCTTTGTAGTCAGCCCAATAAGCTATGACATCAGAAGCACTTTGGGCAGCGGCAAAAGCCACCAGGCAGGCCAAGAACAGAATGCTTAAGCTTAGTCTCTTCATTTTTTGTGTGAAATACTCAATTGGTTTGCTTGAAATCGTTTGCAGGATGTGCTCCAATTTATAGGAAAGGTTCCCTGATACAATTATACATCATTGTCATTTTGTCAATAAGTACTACAGTGACTCAAGGCCAAGTAGGTCTCTGAGATAAACACAATGCAGAATCATTAACTTTCTCGAGAGCCGACAATTGTCATGGTCTGTTTTCACCATTATTTGTTAGCAGTATGTGTCTTTTTTTCATCGTTGATTGGTCATATCAGTAATGGCAATCTCTTCATACTTTTTATATTTACTGGTGCAGGCTTGCTCTTGCCTAAATCATTGGACTTGCATATGATCCATGAGATAAATATTAGGCAATTAGGGCGGCTTTAAGGTCAAGTCACCAAACTAAGGATTTTAGGTTTCAAATTTTTATAGATGTTGTAATTTTATAATAATAATAATAATAATAATATAACTAATTATTATATTATATTAAAGATATATAAAAAATTAAAATAATTACTAAAATGACATATTTTCTTCTTTTTCTAATATGTACTTAATAAATTTTAAATTTTTATCATTTTTCAATTACCATAATACTATTAATCATCAACTATTTCTCTTATGCCCAATCAACTAAGAATAATATGTATTTAATAATTTTCAACCACTATTTTTTTTCTATTATAAATTTTCTTTCCTTATTTGCTCTTTCTTCTTTAGCTTCAATAAAAAAGACTTTATTTTCTTAATTTCAATAAAAAGGCCTTTTAAGCCGTTAAAATTATTGAACTGCGAGTGCAAGCAACTCCTTGGTTAAGGAATATTAAATATTTTAAATTAATTCCAAGTTAAGTTGTTTGTTCTGAATAGAGGGTTGAAGAGAAAAAGAAGCTGGATGTGCTTTCAAATAATGAAGTCTTTATCAACGTTTCAATTAGTAGTTAGATGAACTTTTAAGTTATTTATAAACATATGAGATGCTACGATTTTCTTTTAACAATATAGATGTTTTACGAGTGCATCTTTATCTTTAAAGAAGATATAGAAGCAACATTTGTGAGGATTCAGCTCCTCTCTCTTAATTTGTCATTGTCATTTGTATTTGGTTGGTCCTCCTGCGTATGGTATTTCTATATGCAGAGGGGATGATGTTGTCATGGAGTAGCTAGTGCCAACTTTAGAATTTTATTTTCTGACAATTTTCAAGCAGTTAAAAAAAGCTTTTTCATTTGCTTTCTCCTCTCTTTGCAGGCGTATGGTGCATCAACCTCATCTGCAGGCAATCCTTCTTGATTGTCTTCAGCTTTCTATTTCCTTTTTCTTTTGTGCAGATCAAGATCAGTCTCTTGCTATATGTAGGGAAAGCTAATGGTATAGCTGACCTTCTGTCATGGAGAGCTGCTCGTGTAAAACGATTTAACGAAATCAATTAAATAAATATAATTTTTCATTATTTGATGGTGAAATCATATGCATTTACTATATCAAGTAGGCTATATAATATTTACAGACGTTTTCTTTTTGCATGCACTTAATATAATTCCCACATCACCATCATAGTTGAGGCCAGCAGAAAAGAAAATTGTAAGTCAGCCACATTTTTTCTGGATGCAATAAATCCGACATGAACCATATGATAGTGAACCAACATGGCTACCTTAATTTTTTTTTTTGTCATTTGCTCCATAATTGTGACATGTGACAAATAAAAACATTAATCATTATACTATATATTACCCTTTAAAACACTAATTAAATAATGTTATGAGGTTAACCGAACATCAAATTAAAAAATTAATCCAAAGGAATTTCCAATGAAAAGGTTCCTGTAATTTTTCCTTTTTCATTATTCATTTATGTAATTTTCCGATAAAAGCATAAATAGGATTTGTTGATGGAAGTTTACCAAGAGATATTAACGGATTTGACTGCTTATCAATTATCGACGAGGAATAACATTATCAACAGAATATACTTTCGGTATATTATGGACAGAATATTTTGTCATTGACAAAAATATATTACTAACAATTGCTTCTTCGACTAATTTATTGACAAAATATTCCGTTGATAATTCTCAATACCAACAGAATTTCAAGCTTTACCAATTGAATATTCTATCAATAAAAACCATAATTTTGGTAGTTTTTTTAATGGATCAGTATAACCCAAAAATAAACAGGAAAAATCTTGTTACAAGATGCAACCATTGTCATAGCAGCACTCCCATAAGCATACAGAAAACAATTACATAACCATAATTAAGTGTTTGTATAAACGATACAAACTAATTAATTTGATGGTTGAATCATGGCAATGAGAAAAACAAATAATAATAATTGTTGTGTTGCTCAACCATTAGATTCAAAAAAAATTTTCCATCTTTGGGCACCACTTTTCATTCTTGGTGACAACCACTAAGCCAAAAGAAATTTGATTCCCTTTATCCTCTGAAACCAAATTTATTTCTTTGGTCCCGATCGTAAGGACTAGACAGCTAGGAGAAAACAAAGGTCCTTTTTATAAGAGAATATTCCACAAGAAAATGTAAGTAGGAGAGTTATTGATTGAGAACAACAGGGTCCAGAACAACCTGCTTCCCGCTTATGTATGATATTTCTATGACTTTGACTCTTCATTGCTTTATGAATTGCAATTTGACATTAAAAAAGAAAATTCATATTTAGCTGCTGGCTTTATCGCTTATATTTTGGTTGTAATTATATTATACTATTGGTTGCAAGCTTTATCGCTCATTCTTTGACCATAGTTCATCATTCTTACTTCAACCGCAAGCTTTACTGCTCATATTTGGCTGCAATGATATTTTTCTATTAGTCACAAGCTTTATCGCTTATTCTTTTATCATAATTTATTATTCATATTTCAGCTGCTAGCTTTATTGCTTATAATTTGGCTGTAATGATGTTATGCTATTGGTTGCAAGCTTTATCGCTCATTTCTTGACCCTTGCTTATTACTTACAAATTGGCCGCAACTTTTATGCTTACTTATTTTAAGGGTTGAATTAATCTCCTTCATATCAGGTTAGAGTTAATCTCCTTGATGTAAAGTTGAGAGTTCCCTTTTGGTCATATACAATAACTCGAAATAAAAATAAGTACGCAACATGTGTATGATATTATTATTATTGCAAAAAGAAAATAAAGATACGATATATCATTAGCAAAGTACTAGCTCAAATGAGCTTTGAAAATGGTAAAAGAGAAGCAAAAGGGAAGCAAAAGCCTAGTCAATTACATATTCCATAGAGAAGAGTTACTATTCTTAATATTGACAAAGATATCTAATTGTTTTTGCAGTTCAACTTCATGCTTTCTCGGTGAAGCTATCTTTGTTGCAATGTCTTCCAACTCTTTTTCCAAGGAAGACTTGTTGAGAAAAACTTTGGCTTTAGATCTACAATCATTGAGGCATTCAAGTTTGAATCCAACATTACAAGCATCATCGATATCCTGTAACATCTGTTGCAATTCCTCTAGTGAAGTACTTATTAATGGAGCATGGGAAATGGCTAAAGCTCTACCCAACACTTCCATCATTAAGCAAATGATATCCATGTTCTTCAAAAAGGAGGTACTCCAAAATTCCCCTTCTATACTGAAAATTTGCTTCAAGAATTCCACATATTCTGAAGAAATTTGAAAACCATGAAAGTCGACTTTCCTACCACTCTATTCAATACGTGCTACTTGAGTACCAAAAACACTATTGGCATCTTTATGTGCTAGCATTGGGGAGGAAGAAGCACGAGAATTAATCGAAGTAACTATAGCATCATCAATAACAACTCCAACATCATGAACAATCTCAATCAGGAGTTGCTCTAACATTATCGATGACTACATCAGGAATAGCTTCAGAATCAACTCTAGCTTCAGTGGAGCTCCGAACATGTGAAAGAAATAGAACATCCAAATCAATGAAATCATCAAAAGGGGCTAGCTCACCCTCAACTTCAACTTCATCAACATCAACAGACTCATCATCAAATTCATCACTATGTTCAAAGTCACATGATTCTTCCTTAGTCTCAACTTCAAAAGTCTCTTCCTCTTCAATCGAGTTAAGTTCTACTCTCGCAAGTGTTTCTCTTTACAAAAAAAAAAGTATGATGAGGAAATAAATTTAAAAAAAAAATGTAAAAGAAGAAGTAAAGGATAAACTTACTTTTCGATGCACATGTTTTGTTTGATGAGTAAGAGTGCAAGGAGCATCATCTTCTTCTTCATTTACATATTTTTTCTTTTTGAGAGTAATTAAGCGTAAGGATAAATCGGTGTTACTTATAGAAAGAGTGTAGAGACAAGCTATGAGATTAGTCAAAGGCACAATAAAAGATCTCAATTCTTCAACACACTCTCTCCAATAAGCAAACCATCTAGAAGTGTGGATACCAGCTCTATCAAAAGCTGGGACAGTACAACTTTTAAGTTTATCTAAATGGAGTTGAAGTCCTGTCATGAGAAATGAAGAAATGCAAGAAGAAAAACTGATGGTTGAAGAAGAGTCAAGCGGAGCTAGTTGGTCAAACCCAAAAACGATTGTCCTGGAATACCACTTCTTTTATGAAGAGGTGCTTCTAAGCATAGACGATTCCAATTATATCCAACAGGTTCAGAGGGATGTTCGTCAACTTGTCTGGCACGAACTTTTTCTCAAAAACGATATTTTTCTCTTTCGCTAATAATTTTATCTTTCCAATTTTTAGAGACAAAAGGAACTTCACCACTTTTTCCTACTCTAATTTTCTTTGGAGGAATTATTTCGGAATCATTATTCTTCTTTTTATGTCCAGTGATCTTTTTCCGTGTTGAAGCTCTTCTAAACTCACCATAATGGATATTTGGAGGGAAACGTGTTTTAGGCATAGAGGAAGATGGAGAAAGATGGAAAAAGAAACCTACAAACATGATCATGAAAAAAGAGATAAGTATACAAACGTAATAATTTTTATTATTTATGTATTTGTCAATTAAAAATATATATATTAATAATAACAAACACGACAAAGTAAAGTAACAAAATTTATCAAAATGATAAATTTTATTACTAATATATATTATAAAAATTAACAATTGAATATAACTAAATATATATATATATAGTTTTTTTTAAAAAATAAAAAAATAATTCAAAGGTGCTCGCGACACCCCACTTAAGAGAGCTCGCGGCATTTACGGCGACTTCAAATGAAAAAGCTCGCGGCTTAAAAGCAAAGGCTCTAATTCAATAAAAAAAAAACTTGTGCTGCTTGTACTTGCAACAGTCCAAAGGCCAAGAAACAAAAGAAGCAACAAAAAGCTGACATACACCAGCTTTTGTTTACCCCTCTTCACTTCAGCTATTATTTGTTTCTTTATTTTAATATTTTACAAGGAAGAGTTATACTTCAAAACAAAAAGAATATTCAAAACAAAAACAATCAGAGCATCAAAACAAAGCTTTAAGGCAAAAATCAATTCAATATAAAAAAAATTTCTTCCTTGACGTGTTTGCTTGAATTTTTTTTAACACTTTTGCTTTTGCAATTTACTTTTAGCTACATCATGACTTGAAACAAATCCTTGTTT
The DNA here is from genome assembly GCF_000208745.1 of Theobroma cacao. Classification (NCBI taxonomy): domain Eukaryota; kingdom Viridiplantae; phylum Streptophyta; class Magnoliopsida; order Malvales; family Malvaceae; genus Theobroma; species Theobroma cacao. Next base: position 36,746,326 of record NC_030854.1, read on the forward strand.
TACCAAGATAATTTCTTTCCAAACATAAATAATTCTTATTTTGAACTTTTTTTTAAAAATCAAACAATTTACCTATTTGTTTAAATATATACATAAAAAAAATCTCTTTCAATCAAAAAACTCCATCTCATGCATGAATCTTTTTTTCTCATATTTCAATTAAAAAAATTTCATGCAAGGGGCAACAAACATGTAAGCAAAAAAAATTCAATTTTTTTGAAAAGCAAGAAAAATACTAATAAAAACAGAGGGAGAGCAAACAAGAAATTAAAAGAAGAAGAAAAACTTGCAAACAAAAAATTATAAGAAGAAGAAAAATGTATGTGTTAAAAAATATTCGCAAAAGAACAGACTTTACTCTAAATTTTATTTTGCTTAGAATTTGAATAAAGAAAATTGTTCATAGTAGCTTCATATTTATAGAGTATATAGAATCAAAGTTTTTATGAAAAAGATTAACTTTCCTTTTACGATTTGTATCTTGAAAAAATTATTCTATGAAAATATATTATTATATAATTAATCAAATATTACACTAGATAATAATATGTTATTACCTAAAGCATTACTGCTTAAGGTGTTACTATCTAAAATAGTACTACTTGAGACGTTACTGTCTGAGATGTTATAGGACAATACATTATAGTATAAAATAAAACTTTTCCCTAAAGTAATCCATAAGAATTATTCTTAAGTAAGAATTCTTATGCAGGAGACAAAATGTAAATACTTGATTTTAGTTAATACCTATTCTCTAAAGAATTATGTTATAACATAATATTGTACAAAGAACAACTAAAATAAGTGAAGCGCTATTTCACGCAGAATAACTAGAACAAGTGAAGTGCTACTTCACACAGAACAACTAAAACAAGTGAAGTACTACTTAAAGCAGAACAACTAGAGCAAGTAGAGCACTACTCCATATGGAACAACTAATACAAGTAGAACAACTACTTCGAATAGAATAACTACTTCACTTGAATGACAGTGAAAGCAACTCGAAATAAGTGACAAGGTTCATGGGTTACTTTCATCTTGGGATGTTTTGGAGAGTTTGGCTTGGTGGCTCAGATATGGAAGTAGTTAAGAGGTCTTCCTCTTAACCTTTTCTTGAAGGTGTTTCACCCTCCTATCTTGTTCTCGTATACCTGTTCTCATATATCTTCTTCTCTTGTACTTGTTTATGTATAGCATCTTCTTTTGTACTTTTGTACATATACCTCTTTTCTATTACCTTTTACTTGAAAAGAAGTCTTATTACATCTAATTACAATAACGGTTACTCACATTAATGTTTTTCATAATAATGTCATTCATTTGGCGCATTAAAGTCTATTATTGAGTAATCGTCACTTTTAGCACTATATATAGAGCCTCACAATTCATTTAGAGGGGCTCTTCCCTCCCTTAAAAAAAAGCTAACACATTCTCCTCCAAAGCTTCTCTTTCTAAATTCACTCTCTAGTTCTCTTCTTATTCTCTTCCACCTGTCACAACACTCAATACTTTAGAAACTGCTTCAATCTTCCTCTTTGCCGCCTCTAGTGCTTCTTTTTACTTGTTTGCAACGCCTCCGTTCTCTATCACAAAAACCCCCTTTAAAGTTGTCAACCCAAGGTATGTTAAAACAAGAGGAAGTGGTCATGGTGGAGTAGATAAAAAATTAACACTGTACCTTTTGGTTATGTCCTAAGGGCAACAGGTTAGCATCAGCACATTCTGAAAACATGCTGAAATTATAGTACAGCTGGAGCCACATCTTGGGCAATTGTCCTGATCCAAAGGTCCTTTTCCGGTTTTTCAAGAAGGGTCTAGCATTAATTCTTTTGGGTGAGGAAGTGTTGGATTTTTGGATAAGTTGGGGGTCTTCCATTTTCCACGTCCCATTAGATCCTCACCAATGTTAACAAAGGGTACCCTTTTTTAAGAGGAGAGGCCTTCTTATTTGTATAGAATGCATATGTCTGCTTCACCTCTTAAGTATTGTTTGGAGGCAAGTGGTGATTGAGATTATTCTATGTATATTTGTTTTTTTAAGTGATTTTTCTAGTTTGTTTAGGTGTAGTATTCGTTATCATATACGTTCTGCTAATTGTGTGGTTAACATGAAATATGAAACCCTCTGATTATTTATTAATAAAACTCTTTTTGGGTTTGGCAAAAAAAATATCTGCTTCACCTTCTTGGATATCTGAGTTTGGATCTCAATGCATGATCCTACGATATATGATCACCAGCTTTTTCAAATAATTTTAAAGAAGGAAGACAACCTCATAATTAAGTTTCCAACACCATAAAGAATCTAAAGTCTAAAACAAAGTCAATCCACACCATAGTTCAAACATGGTCGTCAACATCTACCCTTCCTCCCAACTTGTATATTATTCTTTTTAAAAAAAAAAATAAGTGGTTGAGTTACATATATCTCGGAGCTAAAATGTCATGGTGAGTCTTGAACCTTGGAAGTAGAAGACTCATGTTGCTTTGTAAAAGCGACAATGTCCGAACCAAATACAAAAGCGATCAGCTGCTTATCAAGCACAAAGCAGCACCTATCCAAGAAGAATAGAGCCCCTATACAGAAAATACTGGGCAACCAGAAACGAATCAACAAAAGACTATACTTAAGCTGGACAAACGTGAAGTGATCCAAAAACAGCAGAGAGAGCTCGTTTCCAAAAGTTGAGATCAAGCGGCCAGAAATCTTGTTTTGAAATGGAAATTCCCTCCAACTCAGAGGAGATCAACATCTCTGCGACGATCTTCCATTTCTTGACATTGGTTAAGGAATATTAAGCCTTTAAAATTATTGAACTGCTAGTGCAAGCAACTCCTTGGTTAAGGAATATTAAATATTTTAAATTAATTCCAAGTTAAGTTGTTTGCTCTGAATAGAGGGTTGAAGAGAAAAAGAAGCTGGATGTGCTTTCAAATAATGAAGTCTTTATCAAGGTTTCAATTAGTAGTTAGATGAACTTTTAAGTTATTTATAAACATATGAGATGCTACGATTTTCTTTTAACAATATAGATGTTTTACGAGTGCATCTTTATCTTTAAAGAAGATATAGAAGCAATATTTGTGAGGATTCGGCTCCTGTCTATTAATTTGTCATTGTCATTTGTATTTGGTTGGTCCTCCAGCCTACGGTATTTCTATATGCAGAAGGGATGATGTTGTCATGGAGTAGCTAGTGCCAACTTTAGAATTTTATTTTCTGACAATTTTCAAGCAGTTACAGAAGGCTTTTTCATTTGCTTTCTCCTCTCTTTGCAGGCGTATAGTACATCAACCTCATCTGCAGGCAATCCTTCTCGATTGTCTTCAGCTTTCACTTTTTTTTTTTTCTTTTGTGCAGTTCAAGATCAGTCTCTTGCTGTAGGGAAGCTAATGGTATAGCTGACCTTCTGTCATGGAGAGCTGCTGTTCGTATAAAAGGATTTAATTAATGAAATCTATGAAAAATATATATTTTTTGTTACATGATGTGAAATCATATGCATGTATTATAAAGTAAGCTATATAATGTTTACACACGTTTTCCTTTTCCATGCACTTAATATGACGCCACATCACCATCATAGTTGAGGCCAGCAGAAAAGAAAATTGTAAGATATCCACATTTTTTCGTTGGATGTAATAAATCCAACATGAACTGACATGACTACCTTAATTTTTAATTTCTTGTCATTTTCTCCATAACTGTAAGATGTGACAAATCAAAACCTTAAGCATTACTATCTATCACCTTTCAAAATAATAATTAAATAGTATTATGAAATTAACCAAACACCAAATCAAAAAATTAATTCGAAGAAAATGTAAATGAAAAGATTCAAGTAATTTTTTCAATTATTGATCATTCATGTAATTTACAGACAGAGCAAAAATAGTATTTATTGATGACAATTTAGATATTGATATTAACGGATTTGTTGCTTACCAATTATTTGTTTTACCGATAGGAGAATATTATTTGCAACAGAATATACCTTTGGTATATTACTAATGAAAAATTTCTTCACCAACAAAAAAAATTACAACAACCATTTGTTGGATTGATTTAGTGACAAAGTATTTTGTTAATAATTCTCAATACCAATAGATTTTCAAGTTTTATCAATCCAATATTTTATCCACAAAAATAATAATTTTTATAAGTTTTTTAATCGATAAGTATAACCCAAAAATTCACGGGAAAAATTTTGTTACAAGATCAACCATTGTCATGTCAGCAGTCCCATGAGCATACAGAAAACTATTACATAACCATAATTAATGTTCGGATAAACGATGCAAACTTAATTAATTTGATGATTGAGTCATGACAATGAGAAAAACAAATAATAATAATAGTAATGGTTGTGCTGCTCAACCGTTAGATTCAAAATTTTTTTCCATCTTTTGGTACCCCTTTTCATTATTGCTAACAACGACAGTGCCTAAAGAAATTTGGTTCCCCTTATCCTCTGAAACCAAATTTATTTCTCTGGTCCCGATCGTAAGGACCAGACAGCAAAGGGGAAACAAACGTGTCAACCCAAGGTATGTTAAAACAATAGGAAGTGGTCACGGTGGAGCCACATTCATAATAACATGCTGAAATTATTGTACATTGGAGCCACATCTTGGGCAATTGTCCTGATCCAAAGGTCCGTTTTTGGTTTTTCAAGAAGGGTCTAGCATTAATTCTTTTGGGTGAGGAAGTGTTGGATTTTTGGACAAGTTGGGGGTCTTCCATTTTCCACGTCCAATTAGATCCTCACCAGGGTTGACAAAGAGTACCCTTCTGTCTTATTTGTATATAATGCGTGCGTTTACTTCACCTTTTAAATGTTGTTTGGAGGCAAGTGGTGATTGAGATTTTTCTATGTATATTTGTTTTTTTTAAAAGCATATATATTTGTTTTTTTAAGTGATTTTTGTAGTTTGTTTAGGTGTTGTATTCGTTATCGTATACTGCTAATCATGTGGTTAACATGAACTATGAAACCCTCCGATTATCTGTTAATAAAACTCTTTTTGGGTTTGGATAAAAAAAATGTCTGCTTCACCTTCTTGGAAATCTGAGTTTGGATCTCAATGCATGATCCTAAGATATATAATCACAAACTTTTCCAAATAATTTTTAAAAAGAAGATAACCTTATAATTTTTTTTATGGAATAAAGGAAGCAAAACAACCAAATTACAAATTCTTGTTTTTTTTTTGAAAAGCCGTGTTTCATTTAATTCCATGATAAATATATCAACATAACCAGGAGGAGATCAGCCTCCAACCGCTAAAAGCCATCTGCAGAGAACATCAAAAAAACAATCGACAGATCCTAGAAACCTCTAGAAGCCCCAAAAGCAACACATTTGCATCCCTCAACCAGCAATAAGGTTAGCACAACCTTAGCCAAAACAAACAGAGGTAAACTAGGGACAAAACGTGAAAAGAGCCCCTATACATCAACACCATCATTCACAGAAGTATCCAAAGACCAGAAAGACGATCAAACTCCCCTGTACACTTCCAGGATCCTTTCTGTATCCTTTACAGTGCCCAAATTACCCCTCAAGCACCAGAAGCTTAACCTCCCCAAGTCCCTGCACACAGAAACATTCAGCAACAAAATAGCCATGGCCTCCTCAGAAAAATCCTCCAACATAGGCTCAACAAGCAGAGCTCCAACCACAAAAACCAATCAGGTTGCTACACGTCATCCTCTTCATTTGAAACCCATAAAAAATCCTTCATCCGCATCATGGTTTGTCTTAGTTTTCAAGGGGCTGTCTCCGGCTTCCTCACCCACTTCACCGCATTTTCCGAATCACTTTTAATGATAACTTTGCCCACATTGGCCCACCTTGATGCTACCACAATTTAAAGAGCTTTCTTTATAGCCGTAATCTCAGTAGTGTTTGCATCCATCACACCAACCGATGTGGAGAAACTGAATTAAAATTCAACCCATATCATTCCTAAGCACTCCCTCTTTTCGGACCTTGTTTGGATTTCCCGTAAGGGCCCTATCCACATTAAACTTAATAGCCCCTCCGAGTTAGTTGCCATACCTCCATAGAATTAGCATTTTTAATTTTCTTCAAAACCATCCTAAGGCTCGACATTCTCACCAAATCCGTAATAAACAGATTTAAGTTAGGCCATTTGACATTAGCTCACCATGCCACTCGGAGCTTGACCACATCATAAACTAGCTCCCAAATTGAGTGCTTTTCATAAATGGGCCTGAGGTATAAGGTATTTTTAAGAATAGTCATCTCTATAATTTTATCTATTTTTAGCTAAGAGAAAAAAAATTGGATAAAATTGTCCTTAATGAAATCGACCCATTCGCTAGGCTCCGCTCCTCAACCCGAAACCTATTAACGGGTCCAATATGTTTAGGTTTGCACCTCAAACTGTCTCATATGTTTTGAGCTTTCCTCACTAGACTATTCATCTCTAGAGTATACCTTACCAGAAAGAAAAACGTTTAAACATTTTGAGCATTTTGGAGTAGTTTTTGATACACGAAGAAAACCTGTGAGCGTTTTGAGCATTTTTAAACATTTTAGAGTGATTTTTGATATATGAAGAAAAACTTTCGAACATTTTGAGCATTCATATTTGTTAATTATGTTGTTAAATGGAATATAGTGTATCGTTTGAAGTTGTTGATCTTGTTAAATGGAATTCAGTAGTTTTGATGATTTTTTAGAATTATGTGACTAGTTTTTAAGTATTGCGTGACTGACTTTGGGCATTACGTGATTGATTTTTGATAAGCCATTACGTGACTAGTTTTTGATATGGCATTGCGTGACTAGTTAATAGGCATTGCGTGACTGACTTTGGGCATTGCGTGACTAGTTTTTATAAAGCATTGCGTGACTAGTTTCTGATAAAGCATTGCGTGACTAATTTTTGATAAGGCATTGCGTGACTAGTTTTTGATAAGGCATTGTGTGACTAGTTTCTGATAAGGCATTGCGTGACTTGTTGATAGGCATTGCGTGACTTGTTAATAAGGCATTGCATGACTTGTTAGTAAGGCATTGCGTGACTAGTTCATAAGGCATTGTGTGACTTAGGCATTGCTTAAAAATCAATAATGCAATGTATAAAAACTAGTCACGTAATGCATAAAACCAATCACGTAATGATTAAAAACTAGTCACATGGTAATTAAGTCACGCAATACCTAAAAATCAGTAAACTCAATTTTGGGTTTCTATGAATAAACCAACAAACTCAAGAACCTAAAATACATTTTTTTTTGCTAAGCCATGAAATTGTGCATTTCATAAAAGATAGGTTACAAAACTCCATAACCCTTCAAAGCAAGAGAAAATATATCCCTATCGGGAGGTCTTGCTCACTCCTTTTTATACAAAAACAAAATATACCTTCTTTACAAAATATTCCCTAAACAATTTTAACTCAAAATCTTATTAAAAAAAATCAAAATCCTTAGCAAACATGATTAACAATCATCTCAATCTCAAACACAACAAAACCGTGATCAACCATAAAACCCATCAAACATGCTTTAGCTGTTCTTTCTCCCTGAGCAAAATCGCTGCCTGCAAAGGGCAAAATCGTTGTTCATCGCCCTTAAAAATCCCAAGATCCACTATCCAAAAAATAAAATAAAATAAGAAAGAGCTTGATGTCGTATCTGCGAATTGAATGGCGAAATATACATATTTGAGCAGAGAGAGAAATCGAGATTTAATTTTAAAATTTTATCTGGATGGCGAGAGAAAGAAAACTGAAACCATTTTAATTTATCTGAAATTGTTTAAAGGGTATTATTGTCAAGTCATACCAAAAACTGGCTAAAAACAGTTAAAATTATAGAGATAGTCATTTTTGAAGTCACCTTTCTATGAAGGTTATTTTTCACAATTTCCTCTTCTATATTTTGCCTCTGAAAACAATCTCGTTTCTAGCTATCCAAATGGTAATAACCAAAAAAGTCAATCTCCAAATTTCTCCATTACTCACGCATCTTGCACCTCCATTCCAATTAAGAAAACAAACTGATGGGTCAAAATGATTCACCAAACCCAACCCCCAATTCTCAACCCACAAATTTTAAATCCCTTATGTTTCATTGCAATTAAAAAATAAGTGGCCTAACAATTCAAGTTCTTTTTGGCACAAGAGACAATAGGCAGTGTCTACTTTGAGTAACCCTTTCCTCAATTGCACTTATTTAACAGCAATCTCCCCCTTTATCAACTGCCACCTGTGTTAAGGATAATATTAGAGGTTATCTATTATTGTAATCTAATTTCTATTCCTATTGTCTTAGCTTTATCTAGATACTTAGTTTTATCAATTAGTTTTACATTCTTGTGTATACACACACACACACACATACATACATGCATACATACATACACACACTCTTGTCAATCAATAAAAATTAACACTTCCAAATCTCTACATGGTGTCAGAGCTTTATCACCATGAGTATGATTCCTCAAACCTCTGCCTTTCCTCTCTCTGATCATCACACCTTTTTTGTCAAACTCATTACCAAAAACTAACTGGCTTGGTTTTATTGATGGAACCTCTTCTGACCTAACCAAGATTATTCCTTCTCCCACCACACCCCAAGAAGAAATTCTCAATCCTGAATATCAATCTTGGTTTCTAAAAGACCATATGCTTCTTTCTTGGCTATTATCTTCTCTAATTGAAGAAATATTTCCCTATGTGATTGGGTTATCCTCTTCTTCCACTGTTTGGCAAGCTCTTGCAAATGCTTTTGAGTCTATTTCTCAAAATTGTCAACTCCAACTTCACATTGAACTTTAGGAATTCAAGAAAAATGATCTCTTTGTCTCTGAATATCTACAACAGGGCAAAAATCTTGCTGATGAACTAAGTGCTGCTGGGTGGACAATGACTTTTGTTGAATTCAATGCCATTATTTTCTAAAATATAGGTCTTGATTTCCATAGTATTATTATTGCCTTTAATCTTCGGCATGATCCTGTCTTTTTTCATGAGTTGCATGGTCAATTAGTTGTTCACGAAATTCTTTTTAACGGCACTCATGAACAACCAATTGCTAACATTGTCCATAAATTTACTACCTCTTCCAACAATTCTGCCCCTCTCCTTCCTACATCTTTTATGCCACCGTCTTCTAATCCAAAATCCTTTATCTCCCATTCAAGTCGCCATGGGGCCCTTGTCAAATTTGTGGACTCGTGAATCACATAGTAGATAAATGTAGAAAGCTTTATGCTCCAACACAGTTTTTTAATCCATAAGCTCATCATGTCTTTTATGGCTCATCTCCATCTTTTTCATCTGTTCCTTATTCACCCCATCCATTTGCATATTACACTCATGTTTGGACCTTAATTTTCATACTACTCTAGATCTCTCTAATCTCACAATTTCCAGTGACTATAAAGGTGGTGATCAACTTCATGTAGGTAATGGCCAAGGTTTGCGCATTTCTCATACTAACACTACATTTATTCCTTCTTTTCATGGCAATCTCAAACTTCGAAATATTTTTCATGTCCCATATTACCAAGAATTTCTTATTTGTTCAAAAATTTGTTAATGACAATTCTTGTTTCTTTGAATTCTGACCTAACACTTTCCTTATTAAGGATCAAGACATTAGGAAGGTTCTATTGCAAGGATCGAGTGAAGATGGAATTTATGTTCTTTGTTCTTTGCCAATGAAGAAGGAAGCCTTGGCCAATGAACGGTTGTCTCTTGCAGATTGGCATGCTTGACCTGGCCATCATCACCTTCACATAGTTTCTCAAGTATTTAGAGATTTTAATTTGCATTATTCAAAATCTTCACCAGTGTCTCCTTGTTCTTCATGTTTGTTAAGTAAATTAGCTCATTTGTGTTTGGCTTCTGTTGATCATAGGAGTCAAGCTTTATTTGATATTATTCATTCTAATGTTTGGGACCCGACTCCTATGCTGTCAAGTTTAGGACATAGATATGTCATTTTATTTATTGATGATTTCACTAGATACACTTGGGTGTACTTTTTAAAGAATCAAAGTGAAGTCTATTCCATTTTTCTTAATTTTCATAACTTTGTGGAACAACAATTCAATACTAAAATTAAAGCTTTTCATTCAAATTGGAACGGTGATTATCATAAATTAAAAAAATATTTTCTCTAAATCGATATCATTCATCGCATTGCTTGTCCACACACAAATGAACAAAATGATATTGCTAAATGCAAAATTCATCATCTTGTTGACACTGGCCTTACTTTACTTGCTCATGCTAAAGTCCTTTTAAAATATTAGAATTTTGCTTTTGATATGGCCATTGTTCTGATTAATACCTTACCATCTCCCATTACTCAAAATAAAAGTCCTTTCTCCTTGCTGTTTAATAAAAATCTAGATTATTTCATTTTCAAACCCTTTGACTATGCTATTTTCCTTTATTGCGTCCATACAATAAACATAAATTTGATATTTGCATAAAACCATGTTTATTGAGGTGATTCTCCCTCTTGTTGTGCACATTGTTTTCTTGAATTGGACACAAGTTAGGCATACTTAGCTCAGCATGTCAAATTCTTAAACAAAGATAGTCATTCGATCACATGCAAGCCTTTGGGTAATGTTTCTAATTCTTCTACTCTATCCTTATCTTCTATCCCTATCACCTTACTTGTCCCGTTATCTCATTGTCAACCTTTACCTACCCAAGTATGCCCCCTTCTCCAGGTGATTCTAATCCCACATTCTCTTTCTCTCTTATAATTTCTCGATCTCCTTTATCCTCTCCTTCTAACCTTTAAACTTTACCTAGTCTTAATTTTTTTTTTGAAAAGCGAATTTATTGGCCTCATAACCGTGATGTCATTTTGAGTCTCTTGCTTGAGCACAAAAAACTCTCATAGCATAAGCAAATAAGGTTAGGGCAGGAGAAAACTATACATTTGTCCAAAGAACCAGTCATTACAAAAGATACTGGCCTAATCAAAAAAGAAAAACCAATCGAAAAACCTAATGAAGGGACAAACACCCATGAATAGAAAAAGAACAATCAGACCATCATTATCACTCTTACTGCTCCAGTCATAACAAGACACAACAAGCTAAAAAATTTGTTGAAAGCTAGATGAGGTGCTCTCTAAAACTAATCAACGGAGCCAACCCACCTTCACATGGAGAGACAAAACACTCTAGTCCATTGAAAATCTCCCTTGACCCCACAAGAACCTGAGAAACACTAGAAAGAAACCACCCAACATAAATATCTTGAAAGGCCACCTTATCTCCAAGCACCAAGTAATCAAGCCTTTGGACCTTCCAAGACCAATGTAGTTTCTCTAGCAATTAAACCCAAGATAGAAGGATGGTAGCAATGTAGTCTGAATTTAACCATTGATTTAACACAATATCCTATTTCCAATAACTTCACCTCCAACACCGATACTTGTTCGTCCTCACCACCTCTCACACGTACAATGCAATTGTGTCCCTCTACTCTCCAAAAATTATGACATGCTGATACAACCTTGTTGCCTTCCTCCAAACTAAACTTTTTTTATCAAAAACCTCACACATTCTCCCAAGCCAAGCCATATGTTAAATTGAGAAATGCCATGTGTGATGAGATTAATGCACTCCTTACCAATAACACATGCACTTTGGTTCTTTGTCCGCAGCATCAAAATGTTATTGGCAATAAATGGGTATTCCAAATTAAAAGGAAATCGGATGACATTGTTGATCGCTTGCCAAGGGCTACTAGCAACAAGGTGAAGTGGATTATGTTGAAACTTTTAGTCCTGTTAATAAAAGCAAAACTATTCGAACTGTGCTAGCACTAGGTGTTTCTTATGGTTGGTCTTTTAGGCAGCTGGATATATCTAACACATTTCTACATGGTTATGTTGATCATGAAATCTTTATGGAGCAACTGGCTAGCCATATTGACAGAGAGCATCCTGATTATCTTTATAAACTACAAAAGTCATTGTCTAGCTTAAAGCAAGCCTCAGGAGCTTGGTTTTAACGACTTCATAATTATCTCATTCAACGTGGCTTTGTTCCATCTAAGGCCGACACCTCTTTGTTCATTAAGCTACATGGAAATTCTAAGCTGTTTGTTCTTGTTTATGTTGATGACATCCTAGTCATAGGTAATTATCCTAATATGATTCATTCTTTTGTCAAAGACTTACATCAAGGCTTCCTTATTTGTGACATGGGCTCTCCACATTATTTTCTTGGTGTTGAAATTACTTATTTACTAGATGGTATGTTTTTGTCTCAACAAAAATATGTTAGAGACTTGCTTTCTCGAACCAATATGGCAGCAAGCAAATCTTGCTATACGCCTATGGCTGCTAGTCCTCCTTTGTCAAATCTTTGGGTGATCTTTTTGAAGATCCTAAATTGTATAGAAAAATTGTTGAGGCCCTTCAATACATTACTCTCACTAGGACTGATGTTGATTTCTCCGTCAACAAGTTCTATGAATTCATGCATTGTCCTACTACTGCTCATTGGAAAGCTGTAAAATGCTTATTCCGTTATCTCAAGCATACTATTGATTATAGGTTGTTCTTTGCCAAGAATTCTTCTTCTTTGCTCCAATGCTTCATTAATAGTGATTAGGGAAGGTGCCCTTATAATAGATGTTCAACTAACGGTTATTTAATTTATTTGGGAGTCAATATGATTTCTTGGATTGCCAAGAAACAACTGAGAATAGCTCGTTCATCCATAAAGAGTGAATATAAAGCCATGGCCAATGTCCCTACTGAGTTAGCTAGGCTTCGTTCCCTGCTAGGAGAATTGGGTTTTCATTCCTCTTCAGCTTCTAGCATATGGTGTGATAACATTGATGCTATTTATTTTACTGCCAATCTTGTTTTCCATTCTCGCACAAAACATGTTGAATTAGATTATCATTTTGTATGGGAATTGCTAGCTCAAGGTAAATTGGCTATTCGGTTTACTTCCAGTACTAATCAAATAGCCGATATCCTTACTAAACTGCTAGGTAAATCTCTATTTGAAAAGCATCGTGCCAAGTTTCGACTAATGTCAAGATCGTAATTAGCTTGAGGGGGGCTGTTAAGGATAATACTAGATTTTTCTATTATTGTAATCTAATTTCTATTCCTATCATCTTAGCTTTATCTAGATACTTAGCTCCCATCCAAACAAATTCCTCTAAAACTCAATTCGCCATTGCCACTTGTTATAAACCTAATCACCAAAGTTATCAATTATGTCATGTTTAGAGTTAGTCAATGCATAAAGTCTAAGAAAGCTTTCTTTCATAATGATGCCCTCGATCCACTATTCACTCCAAAAGTCGATGTTTTTACCATTGCCAACCAAGAAGCCCACACCCTCCTTGACAACTTATGCCACACTGTCCACCAAGACTAAAGGCTTCATTATATTTTTCCATATGCCCAATGATAATTTTATTTTATTCTAATTTTGTTATTAAATATTAGCTAAAGTCCTCAATTTTTAATTATAATTTATTTATTTTTAGTTATTTTTATAATTAATTTATTTTTAAGTGAGTTACTTTAATTTATATCATTATTTTTAATTTAGTTATTAATTATTAGTTTTTATATTTTGTAGCAACTAAAAGAAATTGGGCTTAATTTTGGAAAGTGTGATGTTGAAATACCAGAAAGTCTGCTTGCATATGCTTTAATGTTTTGACCATAACTCGAGTTACAGAACTCCAAATAATGCGATTCTTAGACCATTGGAAAGATAAGAGACAGAGCTAGAACTTTTATGAATATCATTTTACCAAGTTCTGCCTCGAAGATAGAGAAAATTGCTTCAGAAAATGACTAAATATACTATGCCGGGAATGGAAATTTGTAAAGACTGACAATTGATTTTTGGGCCTCTCATTACACTTTTAAGCTCAATTAAACCCTAGGTCAGCTTAAGAAACCTTAGGTTAAGCTTATTAGTATAAATAGGATATGTTTAACAACATTAGGGTAGACAACCTTTGGAGATTCAAGAAGCTAGAAGTTAAGGTTGAGACTTGGAGATCAAGATGGCAATTATTGTTTTGTTTTCTTCCTTGGCTTTTATTTTTCTTGTTACTTTCAATGGTTGAATTTATTATAATGTTATTTGTTTTTGCAATTATGAGTAGCTAATTTTCTTTTTATAGAATTGCAATTGAACTCATATGTAGTCTAAATTTTTAATCTCTTTCTTACTTATCTTTAATGAGAATTGAATTGTTTATTCTAATTTGTTCTTAATGCTTTTAATTACTTGGCCACCAATTAAATAGATTTAGGAATCTAAACAAACTTGGAAAAGGGAGTTTAGTGTAGACTAAAATTGAGATAGCATATGATCATATTAATTGATTTGTATATAGGATTGAAATATACCTATAGGCCATATATAGCTAGATTAGAGCCTGAACTTAATGAGTCTATTTTAATTTCAATTCACATAAGGATATAGTGTTTTGGTTAAAATAGATTTTTTTATAAGATGAGTCGGGAGACCCTTATAAATAATTTAGGACTCTAGGTTAGCATTTAACCCATTGAAATAATTTAAATTAACTACTTCCATCAATCAAAATATACATGAATGAATTAATTATGAATTTCTAAAATTTGGAAAAGACCAATTTTATAAAATATAGCATATGAGATACTATTGAGATTCATAAACTGGATTTGATTTTTTTTTCCAAATATTAATTTGGCAATCTCATGCCAAAATTTATTAATCTCCATGCCTAATGTACTTTTACATACGAATTCTTGCTTTTCTTTTTATTTCTTGAATGTTATCCCCAAGGATTCTTGCATTTGGTTCTCTTTAGTTTCTATCTTTCTTGGTTTTTCTCATCCGGGTTTATATATATATACATGAGAGATGTGCTTTTTTCTTTTTGTCAAAGGTTTTGGGATGTATTTTATTTTTTGTCTATTTAAGTGAAAACGAGTCTTTGTCTTGTTTCTGAAAAAGGTAAATTTGTCGTTTCTTAACTAGTCTAGTCTGGTTACACTAGCTCATGTTAGCTAGTATCGAAGTGACATTAGAAAAATTAATAAAATAAATTGAGTATGATTAATAGTATGTTTTTAAGAGTTAATATTGATATATTTGTGATAGAAAATAATATTCATATTATTCAGAGACGAAGCTAGTTAATTTTTGTTAGGGGGTCAAAAACGAAAAAGAATAAGGATTAAAAATTTTTAAAACTATTATATTAAATTTAACCGACAATTATTATTATTCATAATAGAGAATAATTTTATATGACATGTCAATCAAAAAAAATAAAAAAAAAACTTATAATAATATTTTAGGAAAAGTTGTGCTCGATGATGTTTCCTGAATTTTAATTTATCAATTATTGACTCTATATTAAAAAGGTTAGTATTGTCTTTCTCAATATAAACAACTAAATTATTTATAAGAAATTCATTATCCATGTTATTTCGAAGTTTTGTTTTCATAATTTTCATCGCTGAAAAAGACTCTCTCTATAATTGCTGTGGAAATCGAAAGAGTCAAAACAATGCGAATTAATTTATCAAGTAGGATTAATCAAAAAAATGATACATTGATGAAATTTTAAGCAACAGTCAACAGTGTAACATTATAACTTATATTTAAGTTACGTAATAATTTTTTAATTTTTAAAAACTAAAATCATAAAAAATAAAATCCAGATAACAGAAAAAAGAAGATAACAAATATAAGATAGGACCTACATAACAAAAAAGAAAGAAGAAAAATAGAAATTTAGTAAAGAAAATCTATAAAACTATGAACATATGAGTAAATGGAATAGAATTGAATAAAATAAATAATATCAATAATATAAATAGAAAGAAGAAGACAAAAGAAAAAAATATATTATAAATAAAAAATTATTTATATTAATTATTAAATAAAAAATTATTTTGAAGAGTATTAAAAATATATATAATAAATAAATAATTTTAAAAATTTTTGGGGCTCCATGCTATCATCCACCCATGAGAATATTGTCATTTTTTTTTTTTTTGCTCAGCCATAAAAATATATTCATTAATATCACTGAAAAAAGAGTTCAGCCTATAAAGTTGGAGACGAAGTGCATTAATAGAGCAAAAATCAAAGTCAAGGGTGCATAACAAGTGCATCACGGAGCCTACTAAAGTTTGATATAAACTAGAACGAGTGCACAACCCAATCAATCCTTTCTGGTCTACAAAGTGAATAACAAAGCCTTGAGTTTTACATCAATTACCAATAGGGGCAGATCAAAAAAATTTTTTAAGTGATGTCATTACTAAATCTATTTTGATTTAGAGCCTTGAACCGAACTCCTTACTAAATTGTAAAAAAATTAGTGAATTCATTAGTATCATTAACTACATAAAACTATAACATAAGTAGTATAATTAATAGGAGTTTTTGCAACTTTTTAACTCCACCTACTTTCCAACACTTTGGACAACTCTCCAAATACAAAACTTTTCAAACCATTGAACTTTAAAATTACAACGACTACACATACCAAATCATTAAACATTGAAGTGTTTAACTAAAGCATTAAACAGGAATTAAAAAAGAATTGGTAAAGTTGTTTTTTAAATTGGTCATGTGTGGACAACCATGTAACTTCTTCTTCCTTCTTACAAACCTATTTATTGGTGCTCAAATATATTTAAAGTTGAGTTTCAAATATTTCTATTACATTGAGATCAAAGTTCTTAACAATATGTCATTTATGAAAGTAACATTTCTTGCAGTTTTAAAAAGAGAGATCATCAATTATATCCACTTCTTACAGGCTACAAGCATTCGAATCAGAAATGCTGTGGAGCCCCTGGAGTGTTGCTAATAAAGAAAATAGTTTCCAGAATCTGATTCGATTCCTTGCTCTATTTATTTTGATTCGGAGGGCAGCTTTGTTCGGTTGTGGATTGAAGATGAGTTGACCAATTGTGGGCTGGACTCGGTTGTGGATTGAAAATGAGATGAAGAATCTTGACCAGTTGTGGGCTCATTTATTTCATAAAATTTATTAAGTATACGGTATCACATCCCCCGAGTCAAGTGAACTCTTTTTGTTTTTTTTTCTCATCTTCCATTCTTCTATAAGAAAAAAATGCAATGGTTGCTCTTTTATTTTGTAGACTATATTTTTATATTTTTCCTTTTTATGGATAAATATTCTGTTTTATCCAACTTTTGTTATTTTTATTAGAACTCATACTTGATTTTGCCTTTTGATGGTTTGATGGTTGTCTATAGAGGGAGAGTGTTTTTCTTATCGGGTAAAAAAATCAAATATTTTTAATTATATTATTTCCTAAATTAGTTAATGCATTTAAAATATTTAATGATATTGAGTGACAAAGACACTAAATTAAAATTGTCATACACTTCAATTCATTTGTAGTGAATGGTTGACAAAGGATAAGGTATTAATCCAAAAAGTTTTTGGAGAAATTGCTAATAAAAATGTTTTTTATAGTATTTAGAAGTTATGTGATTTAAATAAATGTCATGATCTTATGAATCACTACCTTTAAAAATCTTGTAATTTAAATAAATAACAAGTGTCCCCTTATGATGCATATCAATATCGAATGGTTAAAGAATACTCTAGAAAATTCATTTTTATTTTTTTTTTTGGATAAGTTAGAGATGCACTATATTAATCACAAAAAAAAAAAAAATACTGGCGATATATGCTAGCAATGAGATAAAAGATTTTTGAGTCCTGCACCATTATATTAATCTTGGAATGTCCTGTACCACTAGAAAATAGCCTGCCTTAAAAATTCAACTACAGTACAATTTTTGAGTCCATCTCTAGCATTATTGGCCCCAAATTATTGAAGAAAGAACAAAAACATTTGCTTTTCCTCCAATTAAGTCATGGAATAATTGTTTAACTATATATGTGAAAATATAAAATAAGACAGCAAAGATGCTTTAATGACTTTGCTAAGTTGGCCAACGCAGAAACTTGTTCTTTTTTTCGAGGCTTAATTTGCCAGGAAATACATCAAAAATCAAATCAAATGGGATCAAAATTTGCTAGCTTGCTCTGGATTAATGTTGGACTTGTTTCTTTCATTGAATTTATAATTATTGTATTGAAATAAAAATAATGAGGTTGCTTATGTACTTTGGCGTATATAAACCTCCCTGTTTTCTATTTTTATTAGGTAAATATAATGCAATTTGTTTTTAGTTTGGACTGACCTCTTCGTCACCGATGGAAATGAATGCATCACATAATTGGTTTTTCTTCTTTCTCGTGGTGATTGGAATTTGGCATGGCATTCCTTCATTGGCTTGTCATTTACTGTCACACCAATCAAAAGCTCTACTATACAAAATTTTTGTTTACAGTTTCTCTGCCTTTTCTCTCCTACCCAGCGTTTCAACCAGGAAGCACAATCTCTCTAATAAGATTGAAAGCTTGATAAATCCAGAAAGGCATAACCAGTGAGCGAAATCAACCAAGAACCAGACTTTGAAGTTCCAAACCAAAAAGAAGATGACCGACAACTCCAAGAATCCATCAACCTCTCCCTCCTCCGCCTTGATAACTTCAACAACATTATCGTTTTGTTATGTATGTTAATGGTAGAGGCTGAGGATAATGAAGGAGCTAGCGGATGAAATAGATGAGTCAATGGTGCGATGAGGCAATGCGAGAAGATAGAGATGTGTGCACTACTGAACCAATAAAGGTTTGCTTTTCTTTCTCAGGGTCACGCTTTCTAGTTATTGAGGAAAAACAAGTTTTGATACTTGTTTTTTGTATCAATGGTGGTAACTTTGGGGAAATTAGTGAAGAAATTAACAAACTTCTGATTTCTGAAAAGCTTTGACAAATTGAGATGGTTGGTTTTATATGAATTTAGCTTGCAATTTGTGAGTGGTATTAACATGTCAAGTTTGTTGTTGTAGGATGATGGTGAGCTGGATTGTGAAGAAGCTGTGAGAGTGGAGGAAATTGGGGAATGTTTGGACCTTCATGTCAAGTGCCCTTGCGGCAAAGGCTATCAAATGATTTTGTCTGGACAGAATTGCTATTACAAGCTCATTTCGATTTGGCTCAGCAGTGGCTTCAAAACGTTCATACCATCAAAGATTGAGTACTCATCAATCATCATATTTGGATTTCAGTTCTTTTGTTAGGGTTTGTTCTTCTGGAATTGTAGCCTTTTTTTTCCTTCTAGGTAACATCCGGTTCTCATCTATGAAGAAGGGATGTACCTGTTGTATTTGTTTTATGGAGAGATTTTGCAGACTCAAAATCTAGATATATCTTTTACATGTAGGTTCAAACTGGAAACATATTGCAATAGAAGCAGAGGTCCATAAGGAACCTTTTTTTTTTTTTCACATTTCAGAAAGAATTGTTACAATAACAAGGGATGTAAAAAATTATTCAACATAAGCTGCAAGGTAGAAACATTCCTCCAATTGCTATCCTCAGAATTTTGACTGAAGATTTTTCACGATTTTTCTGTCCAGTTTAAAAGGCCTTGGCTAGAAGATCAGGATTAATGGATGGGTCTGATCCAAACGCTGCATTTGCTATTGTAATGACACCAGGATTCTGGCTGCTTAAAGCAGCAAGAGCAACAGCCAGAAAGCCGAGGTCAATGATTGTTGGTGAAAGGACATAATTTACTAGAGAACTTCCTGTTACAACCTGATAGTCCTGCCAAGAAAAAATGGTCTGACTTACGACCTCTACATTGAATTGGAGGCCATTTAAGCTGTTTGTAAAACATTGAGATTAAAAAATACTACTAAAAATCTATGTATATAACTGAATAACAAGGAATAGGCAGCCAGATTCATTTAACTTTGCAAACTGATAAACATTATTTTTGCTAGAAGTTTGCAATGAGAACATTGAACATAGGAAGATGAACAAAATAGCAGAACTGTAAAAAACCAGTAAAAACATTGTAATAATATAACATCAAAGCTTATAAACCAGTAGAATTACTCAACAAGGTTGAAGTAGTTGCACTCTCAAACACGAGCGAGGGTCTCAAAGTATTCACAGCACCGAAACCTTGCACGATCGAACAGATAATTGTTTGCCTTAGGACCATCTGTCCGTACTTCCATCACCTCCATTTCCTCATCCCTGAGATTGTAATATAGTGTCATACCACTTTCAAGTACTGCAACCACTGAATCTCCTTTGTTCTCATCACAGAGCACAGTCAGACAGAAAAGATTATAATTTCTGTAAGGAGGTATAAGGTTGAAACTTTGCATTTCAGCTTCAAAATCAACACGGTACATGATAAACCAACGCGAGTAATTCTCTATCAATTCATAAACTCGAAATATTAAACGCCAAGCAGGCTTTCGTCCAACGGCAAGATGCAAATAGCCTCCGGACTCCCCAAAATATCGAGGACCGCTATACCGCCTACGTAGCTTTGGCATTGGCATCGGCATCAAGCATTCGGTCCCCACATCAAAGTATAGCGACTCTCTAGCAGTGCTATCCCAATGGATCGCACCGTTAAGGAAAACAGCATGGTCGAACTGTATAGCGACCTCTGAAGTGAATTTGATTTTCGATACACTCCAAGAATCTGTCTCTGATGAGTATATGTCCATAGAAAAATTAGAAGTCATATGACGTAAGCAATTGTTTTCCTCGTCTTTCTCGAGGAAAACTTCCTGCCAAATAGAAATAATCTTATAATAAGGTGATTTGCGAGGGTCAAAAGCAAGATTAACACCAACAAGCTGATATTCCAGCATTGGAGGCCTTGGAAGAGAGATCATCTTGAATTTCTTGATCACAGGGTTACAGATAAAATAATTCTGATTACCGTAATCACAAGTGCAAAGAAGCAAACCAGTGCAAGATTGCATTATTTTGATGTCAGGGGCATTCATGAAATCCAAGAGCGGGAGTTGTTTGGTGTCGCGGTTCAAAGGAAGGAACACGAACTTCGTAGGTGGTTGTTTGTAGATAACATCGAGAAAGAGTGCCGAAGGTTTGAGAAGGCCTTCATTGAGGAGGAAGCGAGTATGGGAAATGCTGAACTCGGGGCTGGATATAAGCGACAGCCATTGTTTTGAAACGAGTTTGAACTGTAACAGAGTTTTCGTAGGTAATCGTCGGAGGATTTCTGTTAAGAGGTCGTCCATATCGGCAACCTCCTCTGCTGGTGTCTTCACCCTTCTTTGACTGGACGCTCTATAGCTTGCCATGGCCATAACAATGGCTTAATGATTTCTGATCACTTGGTTACCCTGTAATTCTTTGAGAGTGTTTTCCTTTTTATACTCCCTAAATTCTATATATATGGAAATTAAGAAACTTACCATATAATTTAATCTAACCTAATCATTGAAAACTAAAATTTATAAGAAAAATACTTTAGATATACCGACTTTTAACGGAAAACGAATTTGATGTAAAGAAGTTATTTTATTCACATATTAATAAGTTAAATTGAGTTCACGTGTCAATTAATTATTGTAAAAGTTAAAATTTTATATTGAATGATCATATTAACCTTTAACGAAAAACGAATTTAACTTGGAAAAATATTTTGTTCACATGTTAATAATCTAAGTTGAGTTCATGTGTCAATTAATTATAAGAAAAAAAATATAAATACAAATTTTGTATTGAATGATCAAATAAATCTTGTTTTATAATTTGAATACACATTTAATGTATTTTTTGGCAAAAAAGGAAAGCAATCTGTTTTTTTGGATTTATATGAAAACTAAGGAGGGAAAACAAGGAAAGAAATCCAAATTTGCCAAGGTAACGTATCCTTTTGGATTTTTTCTTGTCATAATCCCTAATTCATTCTGTTTTCTTTGCCCAGCCACCTCATTATCTTCATTTTCCTACTAAGCTTCTAACCTGGGCTAAAACTTTCCTACTATATTTCCATTCTTGTCATATGCCTTGCTCTAAATTCACTCACTTTCCCTTTTAATGAAATCCATTACAGTAGGATGCATTTTGGCTCTGCATTTAATGTAACGAACATTCAACAATCGACTAGCAAAATTTTCTTACCCAATAATTGTTGCCACTCCAAAGTCTTTTCGTACTGTTTTTCAATGCAAATTTCTCATTATGATTACTATGAGTTACTTGGTACAATAATTGAATCAACATAGTCTAAGTGGTTGTCTCAGATGATTTTTTGTTAACATTTTCTCATGATAGTACAATAATCGGGCACTAGATAGAGATAGATTGTATAAAATAGATATTCCATGTTAATTTGTATCTCATTCCAATCATTTAAAGTCGTGTCATCAACTGAAGATGTAATACGTTTCGCTCCAAGACACCTCCTCCTAATGAAATATCTTATATCTACGCATACGAGTACCAACAAGAGTGATCTACTTCTAACGTCTTTGTTCAGAATTTGATGTTTGTATCCCATTCCAAGAGCTTGTTCTCATTGGTCCTTCAAGCATCGTCTCTATATTGGCTATTTATCAACATTGACTCCCTTCAATATCTGCCTTGCTCACTTTGTCAAGCCAAATTAAAGCAATGGTCGATAATACTTGAAGGTACTAGGTGAATGCATTTTGACCGCTGCTAGACAATCTCCAATTTCTCAAACATTTCTCTTTTCCAATGGATTCCTTTATCCGATTTTAATAAATTTCCCTGAACTTTAAGGGAAATGAAATTAAAAATTACTACTAAAAAGCTATGTATAGAACTGAAAAATTATTAATTTAAAGACCTTTAGTATGTACAAGGAAAAGGCAACCAGATTCATTTAAACATTATTTTTGCTACAAGTTTGCAATGAGAACAGAAAGCATAAGAAGATGAACAGAATAGCATAACTGTAAAAAAACAGGACTAAAACATTGTAATAATCTAACATTAAAGCTTATAAACCAGTAGAATTATTCAACAAGGTTGAAGTAGTTGCACTCTCAAACACAAGAGAGGGTCTCAAAGTATTCACAGCCCCGAAACCTTGCAATATCGTATCGATATCCGTTTGCCTTAGGGCCATCTGTCCGTACTTCCATTTCCTTATCCTTGAAATTGTAATATAGTGTTGTTCCACACTGAAGTACTGCAACCATTGAATCTCCTTTGTCCTCATCAGAGCGCACAACCAGACAGAAAATATCATAATCGCAGTAAGGAGGTTTAAGGTTGATACTTCGCATTTCGGCTTCAAGATCAATACGGTACTTGATGAACCAATCCGAGTAATCCACTAGCATCTCGTAAATCCGAAATATTAAACGATAACCAGGATTTTGTCCAACAGCAAGATGCAAATGGCCTCCGGACTCCCCAAAATATCGAGAACCGCTGTACCGCCTACTTGGCTTTGGCATCGGCATCGGCATCAAGCATTCAGTCTCCACATCAAAGTATAGCGACTCTTTAGCAACACTATCCCAATGGATTGCACCGTTAAAGAAAACAGCATGGTCGAACTGTATAGCCCACTCTGAAGTGAATTTGATTTTCGATACATTCCAAGAATCTGTCTCTGATGAGTATATGTCCATAGAAAAATTAGAAGTCATACGACATAAGCAATTGTTTTCCTCGTCTTTGTCAAGCAAAACTTCCTGCCAAATAGAAATAATCTTGTAACAAGGTGATTTGAGAGGGTCGAAAGCAAGATTAACACCAACAAGATGATATTCCAGCATTGGAGGCATCGGACAAGAGATCATCTTGAATTTCTTGATAACAGGGTTACAGATAAAATAACTCTGATTATCATAATCATATGTGCAAAGAAGCAAACCATTGCAAGATTGGATTATTGTGATGTAAGGGGCATTCATGAAATCCAAGAGCGGAAGTTGTTTGGTGTCGCGGTTCAAAGGAAGGAACACGAACTTCGTAGGTGGTTTTCTGTAGATGGCATCGAGAAAGAGAACTGAAGGTTTGAGAGAGCCTTCATTGAGAACGAAGCGAGTGTGAAAAATGCTGAAATCGGAGCTGGATATAATTGACAACCATTGTTTCGAAACGAGTTTGAACTGTAATAGAGTCTTTGTAGGTAATCGTTGGAGGATTTCTATTAAGAGGTCGTCGATGTCGGTAACCTTCTTTGCTGGTGTCTTCATCCCAACCTCATCTGCTGGTGTCTTCATCCTTCTTCACCTTGACACTCTACAGCGCACTATGGCCATATATAATTCTTTTTTATACTCTCTAAATCCTATATATAAGGAAAATTAACAAACTTACTATTTAATTGAATTTCATCTAATCTCCTCTAATCATTGAAAACTAAAATTTATATAAAAAAAACAGTTTAGATATACCGACTTTTAACGAAAAATAGATTTGATGTAAAGAAGTTATTTTGATTACATATTAATGACCTTAAACTAAGTTCACGTGTCAATTAATTATTATAAAAATTTAAATTTTGTACTCAATGATCATATCAACTTCTAAGGAAAAACAAATTTGACCTAGAAAAGATATTTTGTTTACGTGTTAATAACCTAAGTTGAGGTCATGTGCCAATTAATTTTAAATAAAAAATTAAATTTAAATTTTGGGTTGAATGATCAAATAAATCTTCTTTCTATCATTGGAATACACATTTAAAGTATTTTTTGGTAGAAAAGGAAAGGAATCTGATTTTTGGATTTCCATAAAAAAAAATCCAAATTTGCTAAGCTAACGTATCTTTGTGGATTTTTTTCTTTGACATAATCCCAAATTCATTTTGTACTAAAAAGAATTCAAATTAAGATAATATTGACAACTAGGATTCACCTGTCTGTACCATACCCAAAATTGCCACCTCATTATCTTTATTTTTCCACTAAGCTTTTAACTTGGGTTAAAACTTTCCTATTATATTTCCATTCTTGTCGTATGACTTACTCTAAATTCGGTCAAAATATTTGGGAAGTCCTTGTATTAGGATATTTTGTTCAATTTAATCCCTCTATTCAAAATCGTAACAATTTTGTCCCTCAATTTTGAGAATTACTTCAATTTACTCTCACTTATTAACGGCATTCAATTTTACCGCTAAAAGAAATGGCGTCTACGCTAATGTGGCACATTTGGAGGATGTGGCACAACATGATGATATGGTAGTACCACATGGCACTAAATATGATGATGTGGCAATGTTGATGTAGCACTAACATGTTGATGTGTCAGTGTCACATGGCATATCAAAAAAATTATGTCATGTCATTGGGATTAAATTGAACAAAAATATATAATATTAAGATTAAATTTAATAAAATTGAGATGTTGAGTGACTAAATTATAAAAAATATTTTAAAAATATAAATATTTAATAGATAATAAATATACTTATTAATAAGCTAAATATTTAAGTGTATTATCACATCCAACTTGAAATCCATTACAGTAGCAATCCTATCTTTTCGCTGCTGCAAGAACTCTTGTCAGAACAAATCTAATAGTTTATACAAAATCTGCAAAAGCCATATCGATATTTGTTATATTGTAACACCACACCCTCTTCATTCTTCCATCCTCCAAATTATAGAAAATTGCATTTCCCCTTAGCAATACTGCAAGCATTGAATCCTCTTTTTCCTCGTCACATTGAACATTGTATGAAGATTAAATCAATACTATAATTTGCATTTCCAAATACAAAATGTAAGAGTTATGATAAAATTGAAGAGAAGGCTCTGAATTCCATCTTCAAGAAACAAAAAAAGCTTTAATTAGAAGAAAGGCAAAAAAGTTACTAAGAGGGGCTATTTTACTGGGAATGAAGGTTTTTTCCATTAAGCACAAGCATGAGAGTGATTTTATGGAACATAAAGGGGATTGGGATCTTGTGTGAAGGTCATGGCATTGAGGAGGATTATTTTGAGTACAACAGATTGTTCCAAGATTCAAACTACGCAAGTATCATGGTTGCTGTCACAACTGCATTGGATTTATTTAATATGGGTTTGAAAACCTAACTCCCTTGTTGTGGTTTCATGGATAACAAACGAATTGGTGAAGCCTTGGGACTACTAGAAGATTTTCTCAAAGAATGACAAGTCACAAATGAACATTGGGAAGGTGATTTTCTAGCGTGCTCTTATGGAAGATAATTGCTTTGCAAACTATTGGGCAGGGCTAGGAGTTGATCGTTGTAATTTATTCTATGTTTGGTGGTAGGAACTCTTTAGGTATGTAATTTCTGTTTGACTCCAGGGTTATGTCTCGAATATTGAGTTGGCTGGCATTATGTATTTATGATGGCGTTAATGTGTTCTGAGGTGTATCTTTTATTGTGTTGTCAACCCATCTCAGACAATGAGACGTGAAGATTGTAATGATCTTTATCACTAATGAAATTAAATTTTTGATTGAGAAAAAAATTTATAGAGTCCATTGCAGACTCCACCAGTTCGTCAGGTCGGGACATTAAGTAACCGCAACACGCCGTAGTTTCAGAGATTTAAGCAATGCAATTAATTAATTAAAAAACACCACCTCACACCACAACAAAGATTACCAGCAGAACGTAATAGAAGGAAGCACATCATCTTTCCTACTCCCATTAACTCTATGATCAACTTTCCTACTCTCACTCATATTGAAGATGCAAAGCCATGCAAAACAAAGGCATAATAAACAAAAAAAATCCTTAAACTATTTTAAAAAATTCAAATAAACTTTTCTACTTTTATTACGTTCAATCAAATCTTTATAATTTTATTTTGAGCCAATAAGCCCTCGTACTGTTTATTTTAAATCAAATAAGTCCTTATGACTAATGATTGATTTAATCAAAATATCATTTGTTATTCTATATCGCATGATGCTGTCGTGATATGTTAAAATATCATAATTGATTATAATGTGGCAAACTGGCGTAACATAATTGATATGACATAACATATTAATTTGACATGATAATATAATTATATGGTATTTTTTACCTTCCATATCAATGTCATATCAGTGTCATGTGGATATACAATGACAAGTAACATTTTTAGCAAAGACAATTAATCAATCATTAGTAATAAGGGCTTATTTGACTCAAAATAAAAGTACAGGAGTTTAATGAAACGCAATAAAAGAATAAGGGCTTATTTGAATATTCTTAAATAGTTTAAGGGCTTATTTGAGTATTATACCTAAACCAAATTCAATTCCAATTAACTCAAGGTGATTTGAGTCGTGGATTTTAATTGAACCAAAGCAAACTCCATGGATATGTCCTTGGAAGTCTATTAACATGTTGGTGTATTTTCAAAATGAAAAGTTATGTCTTTTCATATGAAAAGTTAGTTTTTTCACATGAAAAATTGTGACTATTTGAAAGCCACATCAATTGAAAGGTTATATCACATAGTGTGACATAGTGTGTCTATTGAATTGTAAATGATTTTTCATATAAAAAGTTATGTCTATTGGTAAAGTGTCATATTAGAAAAACACTTTTAAATCCAAAAGTTATAAGATAATTAAAACACATCACTATTCAAAAGTTTGGATATGAAAAGTTACCTTTTCATATTATAGCTCAACGGTTTTGTCTTATGAAATAAATAGTTGTCCTTTTGTAAGGTAATTATTAGAATAATACCTTTATTCAAAGATTATGTCTTGCAATAAGCAAAAATATCTTTAAGACGTAAAGGTGTCTTGATAAAAAAGTTGTATCTTTAAAGAAGAGACACTTGCAAATTTATATAAAGAACTTACTGTCAACCATTTTGACATACCAAAAACAATTAAGACAAGAGTAGAAAAATCAAAAGCAAGAGAAGTGTTATGTTCTAAATAAAATTCAAAAAATGAACATACACACTTGAGTTCCCATCATCTTCCAAAGGAGACCAAATTTCTTATAATCTACTTGCTACAAAAAGTAAGCTCTAAAGCCAAACAACTTTGCAACTCTAAGGGTATGTCGAGCGATCTACTCTTATAAAGTGAAAGATGAAGTTAGATGTTGGCCTCATTGTATCCTAAGGCTATTAGCATTATTCCCCTTTACATATTGAGTAGCGATGGTGAAATGAGCCATAAAGATGGTGTCTTTTAAAAAACATGCATTGAAATTAATTTTGTCGATTTTTTTAAATTCCAACTAAACATTATTTGCACCAACACAACACTCCATCACATTTGCTTGGTACTGGTTTCCCTTTAAAAGATTTTTCAACATTGAATTAAAACTCACGAAGCAAAATCCATGAGGCTCCCTTCTGTGTTACTTGAAGAGTATAGCTAAGTTTAACTTGCCATGGTTCAAGCCACCAAACAACTACCTCCTTTATTCGCCTCATGTCTTTCACTAACTCTAATTTAGGACATGGACATCATTTTAACGAGAAAGAGCATCTCTTTTCCATTAAAGATTGATTTATTTCTTATCAATTATAGTGACCAAAGGGTAGTATCACATACCGCTCCAACATAAAGAGTCAAACCATGACTTAATAAAAGATTCAATAGAATGAGGAATAATCCAAGAAATTCCCCACCATTGTAATACAAAATACCAAACAAACCAACCAAAGTGACATGTAATAAGAATGTGTTCACATATTTCCTCAACTATACCACTTCGACAACAAAAATCATTACTAGCACCCACTTAATGAAGCACCTTATTGGTTGAACAAAAATATATATATATATAGATTCCAAAAAATTAATAGTTGATGTACTACTTTACCAAAAAAAATAAAAAAAAACTCAAATTAATAAACAAAGAACAACTGGGGATCAGTTTTTTACGTTACTTGAGAATTATTCAAGATAAAAGGCAAAACGAAAACATTGGAAGGAGATCCATTGCATTGTAGAAAATCACAAAGCACATACAAATCATTATTGACACTCAAGCTTAACTCGCAAACTCAAACACAAAAACTCCACCCATAAACACTTTCCCTAACAACAGAAAGCATCTACTTTCCTAACTTTGTAAAGTTTACTTTCTTAACATCCCGTGTGAATCCCTTGTGACACACCATACATTCACAGTACTAAGATCCACACAACTCATAATAAAACCACATATGGATCTCAAAAGCAACCACTCAGTGGCATACAATAACTTGCCACACCTATCTCATAGATTAACTATGTCATGACACACTTTTGACACCAAATTAAAAATACATGAGCAATAAACAAGAAGCCTGTTCACTATTTTCTATTCTTGCACTCTCTTTTGGCCACTTCTTTCATCTCCATCCTTGCATTAACATTGAACATTTTTGGTTTTATACCATCACCATAGTAGCTTTTCCATAACCCATAAAATGTTGAGCAATAATACTTGCATGGTTATAGCATACTGCTATTTTCAAACTTTGTTTCTTTAGTTTCTATCAGTTTGCTTCGGTGTACTGGTTTTAGAGTTAATCCAATCTTGAGCTATCCTTTTGACATGTTCGTTTGCATGGAAATTAACACTTACACTTGTTAAACATGTTTACAGCTGTTTTTTTATGTACACAAGGTATATAAGCCTTGTTTTGTATTGATAAAAATAGTTCTGATCATTATCTTATATAAGCCTTGTTTTATGTACACAAGGTATATTGAGCAATTGTAGGATCTTATTGGACTTGAAAAAACTAAGAATCTTCCTTCCTTCTATGTAGTTTTCTCTTCCTATATTTTCAGCATGTCTTCACCAGCAGCTTTTTATTTGTCTCCGCCTATATTTGATGGCAAAAACTATCAAGTTTGGGTTGTCAAGATGGAGGTTTTTCTCAAAGTTTATGATCTCTGGTCAACTATTGAAACTAAAGAAGAACTTGTTGCCTTGAGAGACAATACAACCAAAAATCAGATCAAACAATACCCTGAAGAAGTAACAAAACGATACAGAGCTTTGTCCTTCATTCACGCTATTGTGTCTGAAAAGATCTTCAGCAGGATTATGAGTAAAATTGCAAAGAAAACATGGACCATGCTTGAGGAAGATTATGAAAGCACAACAAAGACCAAGCAAAATACAAGCTTAGAACCTTCGAAGAGAGTTTGAATTGATTAGGATGAAAGAGTTACAATCTGTTAAGGATTATATTGATTAAGTCAGTCGACTAGTGAACCAAATGAGGTTACTTGGAGATGATCTGTCAGAAATTCGATTTGCTCAAAAAATTCTCATCAATTTGCCTGAGAAATTTGAAGCAACTATTACATCAACAAAACAAACTAAGGATATATCTCAACTCACAGTGTCAAAATTGGTTAGTTCACTTTAAGCCATTGAACAAAAAAGGTCAGCTCGATTGGAAGCAAATGTTTAGAGTGTTTTGGTTACTTCGAGCAAAGGTAGAGTTAATGTAGATTCTCATAATAAGAAGTTTACCAAAAATAAATAGCAAAAGGCTTCACATGCAGGTCAATCTTTAACCAAGAAAGGTAAGTATAAGATTTGCACTTACTGTAAGAAAAAATTGTTCTGAAGATCAGTGCTGGTTCAAATCAGATGTTAAATTTCAAGCTTGAAATGAAATGGGACATGTTGAGAAAGTATGCAAGAAGAAGTCCACTACCACTGATAAAACTCTTCAGATAGTTGAATTATGAAAATCTATTCATGGCCCTGAAAAAGTCAGTAAATGACGTTGATAACCAAGAATGGTTATTAGATAGTGGGAGTTCAAATCATGTTGCTCCAACTTAAGCTGTTTTTGTCAGCTTAGATAAGAGTTACCATTCAAGGGTCAAAATAGGAAATGGGATTTATCTTCAAGCTATTGGCAAAGGTACAATTTGTGGTCCATTCTGATGTAGCAGGACCAATGAAAGTAGAATCATTGAATCGCAGCAGATATTACTTGATTTTTGTTGATGACAAAACTCGATGATGTTGGATATACTTCATGAAAGCTAAATCTGAAGTATTTGAGTTATTTCAGAGATTTAAAGCTATGCTTGAAGTTGATATTGGCTCTAAAATTAAAGTTATCAAAACTAACAATGGAGGAGAATATATCTCCAAAGAATTTACTGATTTTGTTGCAACTACAGGTATTTGTCATCAGTTCTCTACATCTTATTTTCATCAACAAAATGATGTCAGTGAAAGGAAAAATAGGACTATTCTTGATATGGTAAGAACTCTATTATTTGAGAAGAATCTTCCAACAAAGCTCTAAGCAAAAGCTTTTAATACTGCAATATATCTGCAGAATATACTTTCTATTCAAGCACTAGGTGGGAAATCACCATATGAAGTCTGGTTTGATCAAAGACCTTCAATAGAGCATTTCAGAGTCTTTGGTTGCATTTATTATGTCCATGTACCATAAGCCATGAGAGATAAGTTGCAGTACAGAGCTTAAAAAGCCATCTTTATTGGCTATAGCTCTAAGTCTAAGGCTTACAGAACCTACTTTCTTATTTTTGGCAGAGTGTTTGTCAGCAAAAATTTGGTTTTTGACGAAGCTGCAAGTTGGAATTGGGATATGCAAGATATTGCAGAGTCTCAAAGTCCAAGTGTAATTCATTCTCTTCTAGAAATTGAGTCTGGTATTGATCAAAATGTTGATGATGAGCCTATGAGAGGAACTTGATCACTCAATGATGTATATTATAGGAGTTTAGCTGTAATTGAAAAATCGACTTATTATGCAGGTGCTACTAAACAACTAAAGTGGATAGTTGCTATGAAAGAAAAGCTTTATATGATCAATAAGAGTGGCACTTGGTCATTAGTTGATTGACCTCTAAATAGAAATATAATTGGGGTCAAATGGATCTACAAAAAGAAGCATAATCTTGATAGGTCTCTCAACAGATATAAAGTTAAACTAGCAGTGAAGGGGTACAATCAACAACCTGGTGTTGATTACTGGGAAACGTTTGCTCCAATTGCAAGAATACAATTCTACTATTGTTAGCCTTGTCTACTGCCTTGGGATGGAATATCTATCATCTTGATGTGAAGTCTGCCTTTTTTAATGAAATTCTTGAAGAAAAAATCAATGTCGATCAGCCTAAAGGATTTGAAGTAAAAGATGAACTAGACAAAGTTTACAAGCTTCATAAAGCTTTGTATGGTTTGAAGCAAGCCCCACAATCCTGGTATAGCATAATTGATGCTTATTTGATCTCCAAAGGTTTTACAAAGAGCAATAATGAAGCTACATTGTATATACTCAATAGTGAAAATCAATCTCCATTAATTGTTTCACTATATGTGGATGACTTAACGATTACTGGAGGAAATGATGCTACTCTACAATTGTTTAAGAAGCAGATGCAAAATGAATTCGAGATGTTTAAGTTTGGATTAATGAATTTCTTACTTGGCCTGAAGATTAAACAATCTACTGCATAGGTATTTTTGTCCTAACAAATTTATGTCAATGAGGTTCTAAGAAGGTTTCATATGCTCCAATGTAAACCTACAGCTACACCATTAACTGTAAATAAGAAATTTTTAGTGAATAGTGTAAGCAAGTTGAAAGATCCATCTCAGCTCAAAAGCTTGATTAGCAACCTCTTTTACATATGTTTTTCAAGACCAGACATCATATGCTCTGTAAGCTTGCTATCTAAATTCATGAAAAAACCTACTTATCTTCATTTAGCAACTGGAAAATGTATACTTAAGTATTTGAAGGGCACTCTAAACTTTGGAATCTGTTATACCAGAAATCTAAACTTCCTTCTTACTGCCTATTCTGATAGTGATTGGGCAAGTAATATAGATGATTCCAAGAGCACTTTAGGCGATGTTTTTACTCTTGGAAATGGAGTTTTCTGCTGGAACTCACATAAATAATCCATTGTTGCTCAATCTACAGTTGAAGCAGAGTATATATTAGCTACAGCAACTTCCAACCAAGCTATTTGGTTGAGAAAAATGCTCATTGATTTGCAGTTTCCTCATAAATTTCCTACTACATTATTGGTCGACAATAAGTTACCTCTTGTTATCACCAAGAACCCTATTTTGCATGACAAGACCAATCATATTCAAGTGAAATTTCATGCCATCAAAGAAGTTAGGTGAAATTAATGTTTAGTATTGTTGTTCTAAAGTGCAGTTAGCTAATATCATGACCAAGACTTTGGGAAAGCCAAGATTTGAGTACTTGAGAAGCAAAATGAATGTACAAAATGCAAGTATTATGAAAGAGTGTTGAGCAATAATACTTGCATGGCTGCAGCACATGGCTATTTTCAAACTAATTTTGTTTCTTTAGTTTATATCAGTTTGCTTCGTTGTACTAGTTTTAGAGTTAATGCAATCTTGAGCTGTCATTTTAACGTGTTACTTTGCATGTAAATTAACACTTATACTTGTTAAACATGTTTACAGGTGTTTCTTATGTACACAAGGTATATAAGCTTTGTTTTGTATTAATAAAAATAGTTCTGATCATTATCTCTTCTATATACTCTGTTCTTTCTCTCATTCATAACATTAATAGAAAGGTCTCGACAATCCAGAAGCCATTCACTAAAGATGATCTCATTTAAAAATCAGATACAACTCTAGTAAAAACAAAAACACGTTGCAGCTCTACTTTGTAATCCGATATTCCCTCTAGATTTAAGCATAAACCATCAACAATTAAGCTTGTTTTTTGTTGATTACATCAACTTTTATGGCAATTAAGCAAAAATACAAACTATAAGGAAAGGAGGGAGAGAAAAGATTAGTTTTATATTCATGTGCTATAAAATTTATCATTTCTACTCTGTGTTCCTTGACCTAACCTATAATTCTTAGTTGCCTTGAGCTGCACACTGATTTTCCTACACCAGAAAGAATCTAATGTCTAAAGCAAATTCAATCCACATGATAGTTCAAACATGGTCATCAACATCTACCTTTCCTTCAAACGTGTGTACCATTTCTTCAAGTTGTTGCCAAAAGTTGAGAACGAGCGGTAACAAATCTTCTTTTGAGATGGAAATTCCCTCCAACTCAGAGAAGATCAAAATCTCTTAGACGATCTTCTATTTCTTCCTCCAACTCAACGGATTTGTTCCTTATTCGTGGAACTGGCCATGATAATACTTCTTCCACCTAACAAAGCAAATATGCACCCATTTAAGATATATTAATAAATTTGTTTGTGTGGAGACTTAATTACTGATAAGAACTTATAGTAGTGTACTTTTTTCTTTTATTGCTAAACGTTGCAGTAGATAATTGAAAGTAATTTCTTCTTGAGACAAAAAATGTCTATAGGTTATACTAATATCAAATAGCTAGACTAAGCAATCTTGTTAATAAGTGATAAATCTTATAAATTGCAATAAGTCTACGTCAAAATATTTAAAGCAACAAATTTAACTATAAATAAGAGATAACAAATTAATGCATGTATGATTTGTGTGAATTATTTGCTGTCTGTAAATTCATTTTCATATATGTTTTCAAAATTTTCAGCAAAGATTTAAAATATTCTATCTAGAGGAATACATATGTCATATATGAGTTTACCTCAAAAAGCACGCATTCTAAGTGAGTAACGAACATGTCCTGACATTCTTCACAATAATAGATATGATATTTTGCAAATCTTTCTTCTTCACAAATGTCACAATAATACTCTCTTGTATCATCCTCAACAAATGAATTCTTAAGAACAAGTGGATGACTTTGATATGTAGATTTAACCATTTGTGGTATTGGAAAACATTCCAAATGAAGGCTTATATTAGCCTCAATGCAGAAACAGAAGGGTCCAGCACCGGTTTCATCACATCTAAGACATGCATATCCGTTGAAGAGCATTTGGCAACCTATCCCAAAATAGAAAAAATCAAGTTTGCATGTTCGAAGGTTAAATTTTAGAGCCCGCCTCATGGAATTAAGGCATGTAGGATGGAGATGTAAGTCACACTCCAAACAACTATAGCTAATGCCAACGAATCGGAAATCACAGGCATGGCAACTTTCTGTAAGGAACATTTTTGCCATAAGCGGGTGTAGCGGATGAAAGGGGTGTTGCATCTTTTCAGGAAATTCAAGACAAGATTCATGAAGAACATAAATATCATTGCAGTCTAGGCAACAGTAAGCCAGACCAAAGATTTCTAGTTGGCAATAGCTACAGTGGTAGTCTTTCTTTGCACTGCCAAGTACCAACATGTGATCATGACTGAAATGAGATATCTTAGTTTTTCTAGCCATCTCTTTTTGCCTTTGGCCTTGATTGCTAGGAGCACTCAGTCCTGCACATTTCACATCAACCTTGAAATGACACTCACAGCAGAAGTAAAGAAAACCATCTGAAATGTCCCCACATTCATCACATATAAAGTGCCTGGTATTAGGAGATCTAGTAAGAAGGTTTAGAGCATGCTGGGGATGAAGAGGATGTAGCACCTCATTGGGCAATTCAGTGCATGCTTTGTGTAGGTAATATCCACATTCTTTACAGATATAGGCTGGACCATGAATTTCCAGCTTGCAAGCCTTGCAGCCAAGATTTTCATCTTCCTTGTGTACCTCATGAAAATTCAAAGGATGATGATGGTTGAAATGCTGAATTTGCATCTGAAAGGTAAAAGAAAAAACAAACAAAAGAGACGGATACTCTGTTTTGAAGATATTCAAAAAAAAGTATTAAGGAAAGATTCACTAATAATGAAAAATTATTATATTAATCTAAAACCATTCTCTCTACATGTAAAATTTAAGAGAAATATCTCACCTAAAATCAATTTAATAAGTGAAGTTCACAGGAATTTTCCTCCATGAAAACCAAAGAACCCACATAAATTGTAATCATATATTTGTCATCTTTTGTTGAGAAATTGTGACAACATCTCAAGCTGTGAATCACCTTCTTGCCTCCTCCAGCATATAATAACATTATTAAAGTTTCCTTCCGCAAAGATTTAATAATTTCAAAACTTAAATTAATAAAAGAATATGACTTTTGAGTTTCAAGGACTATTAATATTTTTCCAATACCAACACAAAAAGCATCAATTTCATTAAAAATTCTCCATAAAGACCAGGGGGTCAAATTCTTCTCCTTTACCATAAACACTTTCACTTACTTACATACGTGAAATTTATTTTATTACAATTTTAACATAACACTAAGACACCGAGTTTTGCCATGCAAAACATTTTGTACAATACTGTCATTATCAAAGACTAGGAGTCAAATTGCTTCAAGAGTTAGGGGAAAATTTTATACTATTGTCTATGATGCTATACTTTAAGTTCTCGACTCTTGTAAATAGTAGTATCAATTGTTTCACCAAGCTCTGATTCACCGTGTTCCATCACTTTCTCTACCGAAACTTTGCCATCCACCATGAGGGAGGTTGCCCCATGCTCCAATTCCATATTCATAGACCCCGGCATAGAGTTGGTTGATTTCTGCTCAGTCAAACATTTACATTTTCTATTAGTAATACAAAGAGAGAGTGAAGCAAAGGGATTGGATTTCTGCCTCATATATTCTATTAAATTTGCCTTTAAAAAAAATAATAAGTCTTACCTGATTGAGGCCACATTCAAATATGAGTTAGATAATCACATCTCTCACAATAACATGATTGTTTGAATTTTTTTTTTTCTTCACAAATATCACAATAATACTCTCATGAATCATCTTCTATAACCAAATCTTTAAGGGAGAGTTCATGCCTATGAGATCTATGTTTCACTTTAGACGGTATTGAAGCACAATCGAAATCAAAATTGAGATCGCATTGCACACAGCGGTAGAAAGCACACTTCCTTGGGACGGAATTATGATAAAAAAATTTTCTAAATATGTTTGGGATATCGTGACAACAATTCCCACCACAGCTGTTGCATGTGAAAATTTTATAGCGAGAGTGTTTTAGCAAATAGGTGAGGTCATGCTCATGGCAGTTATTCTTGAGAGTGGGTAGGAGTCTTGCACAGCCAATATGAAGCCAGAAGTTGCAGTCATAACAACAATAGTGTCGATTCGGATACTGATCAAGTTCCCCTTTGCAAGCATTGCAATAGGCCGAAAGATTGCTAAACTGCAAGTAAAGATGGTGAGAAGGATGAAAAGGATGTTGCAGCTCTTTAGGTATCTCCCAAATGCATGATTCATGAAGGAAGAAATCGCAATCAAAGCACCCATAAGACCTGCCTGATAAAGGCTCCTCACACCAAGTGCAAACGTAGCTCAATATTGATATCTTCCTATAGCTGAAGAGGCTCAGCCCATGCTGGTGGATGAAATGCTTAATAATGCTTCTTTGCTCTTTATGTACGCATCTCCACCGGCCTTCTTCATTAGTTTTTAAAGCACAAAAGTAATCAAGATTGAAGGAGCAATGTTCGCAGCTGTATTTGAAACCTCGAGCTATGCAAACACATTTATCACATATGAAATCCTGCGATACATGGAAAGACAGATCAAGGAAGTGTTCAGAGTGGAGAGCGAGTGTTATCTGAACAGGAAGCTCTTGTTGTTTAGTCTTGATGGAGCCAAAAGTTGCAGCTTTCACAGGAATAGGCCCCAGATACAATTTTCTGAGTGCATTTAGCACATACCCTGGGATGGATATATTGATAGTCATAGTACAAAGGACCGTGTTGTAGATTATCATAGCACAAGAAATGTTCATGAAGGAAAGGTTTGATCTCCATCTCAAAGGAAAATTGGTATAGTTGGTAAGAGTCTAAAGAGATCAGTATAAAGCCAGAAAGGCAAAATTATATGGTATCAACAATCTATTATGATCAAAGCAAAAATGAATTTGTAAAGTATATGTAGACAATAATTTCATACATTATCATCAAACCAAACTTCGCTATCTTTCATTATGAGGGTATAAGCTCAAGTATTTGGCTGCAATAACAGCCTCTGTTATTGAAACGTAAAACAGGGATGAACAGAGCTTGGGGTCCACCAAAGCAAGAATTGATAAAAGCTTCATAAGGATATTCTGAAGATTAATTACAAGCTAAATATATGAGTTATACATGATCAACACTTGTAAAACTGCATGAACAAATGTTTAGCTTAAACCATATAATGGACATCCATGGCTACACGTTACAAGGACATTGAAATATACTGGTAACTTTGCATTACAGCAAGACAACCTGAAATTCTTGTCCAAGTGTACTGTGCATGCAAGTATTAACTTTAACATCTTTTGGTATCAAATAATTGAGGGTTGTGTGGTGGATTTCGGATTGCTTGGATCAATCATGAAGCTGAGTTCTGAATAATTGATTCTTGCGGTCGGGCCAACACAACAAAGTTATTCCATCTTCCTTTTTACTATATTCTTTTATTTTATTACAAGGCATAGAATTATGACTTTAAATTTAAACTTAAACATTTGAAGTTCATTTTCAGTTGGAATAAAGATATGTAAAAGAATATTTCAACAAAACAAGCAAACCCCAGAAGAAATTTATTAAGCCAGCTCTCAAAACAGCAGCATATTCCCTCACATGATTTGGCTTTTCTAGCACATAATTAAGCAGCAAACATTTTATTTACTGCTATCATCAACAACAGAGGAAAGCAAAGGGTTGAAACCATCGCCACAATTAACAAACTCATATTTTACTGTAAGGTGGCCTTGGGCATATCCTACTCCATCAGTGTCCAATCGGTTGAAAACACCCACATCCAAATCCAAACCTCCATTGCTGCATCGATCCACAATCCTCACTATTTCTTGAGCATTTGTTCTTGTATTTGTAACCTGTAAAAGCAGCACAAAATCAAGATTAGACCTTAAAGAAATGAAGGCAATATTATATCAATGAATAAACTTTGATCTTGAATTAACAGGGGGGAAAGGGTTCATTAATTTCTTACCCTCAAGCACCTGCCACAAGCAGCTGGGAAAGTAGGACCAACAGGGCCACAAAAGGCAGTCCAACCATACTTACTCCTCCATGAGAATGGCTTGCTAGCATCCCATGTAGAGCAATAGGCACTCACAGCCATCAGATCCCATCCATGTTGCTCCGGATTGTAGAAATGGTAAGTGGATGTCACAGTCGCTGTCTCTCCTCCAGGGCCACTACTTTTGCAATTACTCTGGCAATTATTTTCAGGCAAACAATAGGCATCGGTGTTGCCACACCACCCATATTGGCTGCAACATAAGTTGTCAGGGCAGATTGTTCCACCAGCTTGCCAGCCACATTGCTCAGCAACTGCTGCTCCCACTAAGCTAACCAAAAAGACAAGCAACCTCGAAACAGTATTAACTTTATCCATAGTTTTCTTTTCCAAACTGTTGAATTTGTTATGTGCAATGTTGTCTTTGATTTGTTAAGGTTTTATAGAAAGTTGGGTTCATGCTATCATTAATAAATTGACGTTGTAAACGCGTTGGCAATTTGGCATATAACAATTGGAAATTTGTAAAGCACAAAACTAGGAAGATGATGTTCCTTGCTTCCTAGGAAATGGCCCATTGGATTGCTAATCAAATGGTTTGTGATTTGAGAATGTTGAAGATGAGATGGCAAGGGATGGAGGTGGAAGTGCCCACGATGGAAAGCGTGAGGCGGCTAAATAGTTTGTCAAAGGCGGCTAGAAATAAATGTTGATTAAGAAGATAAGGACAAAGTTTGAGATTAGCCGCCTGCTTTCTTTGCTCAATTTTGCCTACATCCATCTACACAGCTTACTCTCCTTTTCGGGCAACTCAAGACACAAGGAAATTTTTAATGTTTAAGTACATGTTGGATTCTTGTCTCTGAGAGTGAGCTTTTTCTAAGTTAACACTGCTTCTCTTTTTCCAAAGTTTGTTTCTTCTTTCTTTTCCTTTCTTTCACCAAAGTTCTTTTTCTCTTTTCTTCTCTTTTTTATTTTGAGTTAGCTATATATCCTTTTCGTGCTTATCTCTCCCACTTATGTTATTAGATGTAAAACATATTATTAATTTACTATTACTAATTAATCCACAAAGCTATCTTGAAGTGATCAATCATTATTAAAAAAAAATCGAAATATCTTTTGATGTATGTGATTTTCTTAATTTTATTCTTGTTTTAATCGGATCTTTGATTATAACCATAAATAACTTGATGAGTAACATGAGTTTTGACTCTAATAAAAAAAATATTGTTTAAAATTTGTGCGCATTCAACCCATAAATATTTTTAAAAAACAAAGATTTAAGTTTAAAATGAGTTCAGAAAAGTCCAAGCTCAAAACAGTTCAAATTCAATCAAACTCAATCTCCTATCTTATTATACTTCCACGGGAGAGACATAAAAATTAATTTTTAGATCCAATATCAATTGACATTTTCAAGAGATATTTGTATGTAAAAATAACTTTTTTTTTAACTTTTCTATGATATTGAAGTGGATAATATTTTGTTCTAAAT
Source organism: Theobroma cacao (assembly GCF_000208745.1). NCBI lineage: Eukaryota > Viridiplantae > Streptophyta > Magnoliopsida > Malvales > Malvaceae > Theobroma > Theobroma cacao. Next base: position 36,786,634 of record NC_030854.1, read on the forward strand.
TGTTATGATCTATGGAAAATAAGTTTGTAACAATTTAATTTTTATTATATAAAATATTGTAGACATTCATTTTTTCCCTTAATTATAATAAATGAAAATCAGCTCAAAAATAACAAAAAAAAAAGAAAATTCTAGAATTTTTTTAAAAAAATTAATAATACTAATATTGAAGACAAAATCAACACGCTGAGCAGAGGAAATTGGAACTGCCAGGGGCATTCCCATGCATAGATTGCTTAATTGGCCAATTCCACTTTTTCTTTAAAAGGTTGTCCTAGTATACTGCAACTTTGATCAAATTAAGAGTAAGATAGTCTCGTTTATGGGGAAAGCCAGGTGTCCCTGCTAGACTTTAGGGATTACCCTTTATGGTAACCCCCTGACTTTTGTACACCATGTAAAATTCATGTAAAATGCATAACATGAATTATTTCTTGTAATTAATTTTATCAAGCATGCACAAGATTAAGCTAAACTTCTATCTTTTCTTTTCTTTCATTTTTTTTCGCAAACACACCATTAATTCTCCTCTTTGATTTGTTTTTAATATTGGTTTTCATCATGCATTAGTGTAAGATTTTGGTTTTTTCTTTTTTCCTTTTTGTTGGTACAAGATTCATTTCACTATGTAAATATGTATTTCTCATGAAAACAAATTGCAAATTTAAAAGAAGGAAAATAACCTCATAATTAATTGGGGATAATATGTATCAAATTTAATTAATTAATTTCAGATAAAATGCATTAAATCATAATAAAATAAATGAGCTTAAATATTAAAAAAAGGGTCAAATATTACTTTTAGTGGGCTAGGTACGAGCCCACTATCCTTGGTTGCTGGCCCTATCCCTCTCTTCCTTCCTTCCATTCTACTTCTCTTCTTAGGCCTTTTTCTTTGGCTCTCCCTTAAACGGCCGTTTTGGTAACCTCCCCTCCTTCCAACGTGTGCACCATTTCTTCGAGTTGTTGCCAAAAGTTGAGAGCAGAGCAGCAACAAATCTTGTTTTGAGAATGAAATTCCCTCCAACTCAAAGAAGACCTTTATCTCTGAGACGATCTTCTATTTTTTACTCCAACTCAACAGATTTTTTCCTTATTCGTGGAACCAGCCATGATAATACTTCTTCTACCTGACAAAGCAAATATGCACCCAATTAAGATATATCATAAATTTGTTTGTAAGGAGACTTAATTAGTCAGAAAAACAGATAGTAGTATACTTGTTTCTTGTATTGCTAAAAGTTACAGTAGATAACTGAAAGTAGTCTCTTCTTGAGACAGAAAATGTCTATAGCTTATTCCAATACCGAATAACTACACTAAACAATCTTGTCAACAAGTGATTAATCTTAGGAAATTGCAATAAATCTAAGTCAAAATGTTTAGAACAACAAATTTTACAATAAATAAGAGATAACAAATTGATGCATGTATGATATGTGTAAAACTGTTTGCTATTTACAAATTCATTTTCATGTATTTTTTTTTCAAAATTTTCAACAAAGATTCATAACATTTTATATAGAGGAGTAAATATGTCATATGTAAGTTTACATGAGAAAGCACGCATTTGATGTGAGCAACAAACATGTCGTGACATTCTTCACAATAATAGATGTGATTTTCTAAAAATCTTTCTTATTCATAAATATTACGATAATACTTTCTTGAATTATCTTTCACAAATGTATTCTTAAAAACAAGTCGATGAATGTAATGTGTAGATTTAACAATTTGTATCTTTCCTGATATAAGTTTCTTTTAATACATGTCTTTCAAGAGAATTTGGCAACCTGTCCCAAAAAAATAAAAATTAAGTGTGATGATCCTTTCCAAGTGAAATTTTAGAGCCTATCTCAAGTAATTAAGGCATCCAGGATGGACCTCTAAACCACACTCGAAACAACTATAGTTGATGCCAAGGATTCTGATATCACAGGCATTGCAGACTACACAGTAGTCTGCCATGTTTGCCACAAGCAAGTGAAGCGGATGAAAGGGGTGTTGCATCTCTTCAGGAAATCCTAGACAAGATACATGAAGAACATAAATGCAGTCTAGGCAACAGTAAGCCAAACCAAAGATTTCTAGTTGGCAATAACTACAGTAGTAGTGTTTCTTTGCATTGCCAAGTACAAGCATGTGTTCATGACTGAAATGGGATATCTTAGTTTTTCTGTACATCTCTTTTAACCTTTGGCCTTGATTTCTTGGAGCACTCATTCCTGCACATTTCACATCAACCTTGAACTGACACGGGAAGCAGAAGTAAAGAAAACCATCAAAAATGTCCCCACATTCATCACATACAAAGTGTTGGGATATAGTTGAAGGAGATCAAGTAAGGAGTAGAGGATGCTGGGGATGAAGAGGATGTAACACCTCCGGGTGCAAATCAGTGCATGCTTTGTGTAGGTAATATTCACATTTTTTACAGATATAGGCCTGAGTAAGAATTTCCAGCTTGCAAGCCTGGCAACCAGGATTTTCATCTTCCTCAAGTACCTCATGAAAATTCAAGGGATGGTTACGGTTGAAATGGTTTATTTGCATCTGAAAGGGAAAAGAAAAAAATACCAAAGACACGGTTACTCTGTTTTGAAGTATTGTATTTAGAAAAGAATTTAAGGAAAATGCACTAATAATAAAAAATTATTATATCAATCCAGACCATTTTCTCTGCATGCTATCATTCAAGATTTTATAATAGACATCTCATCTAAAATCAATTTAATAAGTGAAGTTCACATGGAATTCTCTTCCATGAAAACCACACAACCCACATAAATTATAATCATATATTTGTCATTTTCTATTGAGAAAATCTGACAACATCTCAAGCTACGAATCACCTTCTCTCCCCTTCCAGTATATAATAGCATTATTAAACTTTCATTTTGCAAAGATTTAATCATTTCAAAACTTAAAATTAATGAGAAATAAAACTTTAATTTCAACATGTACTTTAATTTCAACCTGTACTTTGATTTCAACTTTAAATTTCCAAAAATCGAGCTCAGCTCGATCCATGAACACTTTTATTTGCTTACGTAAATATGTGAGATTTATTTTATTAAGTTAAATTATGTAACTAGTCCTTTTACCCTAACAAAGTGGTGGATTGAGTCTTGTATAATAACTTGTAAAAATTGAATCCATATACTTTCTAAAATTGACAATACCAGTCAAATTCTTAACAAAATTAAAATTTTTATATTATTTATACTGACATGATTTTTTTTATTGTTGTGGCATTGAATATGATGTCTTAATGATAATAAAACATTTTTTATCTATTTCACAGCACACTTTTCAGTGCTTTAAATTATGGGATACAGAAATTCAATTCTTCTCTATCTCACAACACTCTTTCCCTAAATCCTAGAAACCTATTCGTATTTTCGATTTATCTTTTTTTTCAATCCTGTTTAAAACCACTAGATCACATTAGATAATTTCAAGTTTACACTTATAAAATCGATGTCAATACTTGATCATGTCATATTAGTACTACTATTACATCATTCATTAAATGTCACATTATTATTGACATCTCATCAAATTCAGTATTACATCAATAAAAAAGTATTACATCAACACAACCAAACATCATATTAGTATAGATAACAGAAAATTTTTAACACATTGAACTAAAATTGTCAATTTTGAAAAATACAAAACTCAATGTTTGCAAATTATAATACAAACTAAATTCACCATTTTGGTATAGTATAGGTACTAATTGCATATTTTGACCATTTTATTACAACTTTAACATGACACTAAGACACCGAGTTTTGCAATGTAAAACATTTTGTACAATATACTGTCTTATCAAAGACTAAGAGTCATATTGCTTCAAGAGTTAAGGGTAATTTTTATACTGTTGTTTTGGATTTTGTACCTTAAGTTGTTGACTCTTGTAGATACTAGTATCAATTGTTTCACCAAGCTCAGAAAGAAATTCTGGATTGCTCTGCTCCCACTTACCTTGTTCCATCACTTTCTCGATCGAAACTTTGCCATCCACCTTGAGGGAGGTCGCCCCATGGTCAAATTCCGTATTAATAGACCTGGGTATCGAGGGCAACAATTTTTTGGTTGATTTCTGCTGAGTCAAACTTTTACATTATGTATTAGTAATATAAAAAGAGAGTGAAGGAAAGGGATTGGATTGTGCCTCATATATGTTAAATTTGCCTTTGAGGGGAAAATATATATATATATAAAGTAGGTCTTACCTCATTGAGAACACATTCAATATGAGTTACATATTTGCATTTTTCATAATAATAGATATGGTGGTTTGAGTTTTTTTTTTTTCACAAATATCACAATAATGCTATCCTAAATCGTCTTCTCTAACGAAATCTTTAAAGAAAAATTTGTGTCTATGAGATTCATGTTTCACTTTAGATGGTATTGAAGCACATTTGAAATGAAAATTGAGATCACATTGCACACAGCGGTAGAAAGCACACCTTCCTGATGCATCACAATTGTCACCGCAGACATTGCACTTGAGAATGTCATAGCAAGAGCGAATTAGCAAATAGGTAAGGTCATGCTCATGACAGTTATTCTTGAGAGTAGGTAGGAGTCTTTCACAGAGAATATGAAGCCAGAAGTTGCACTCATAACAACAATAGTGTCGATGATTCGGAAATCCACCAAGTTTACCTTTGCAAGCATTGCAAGGGGCCCAAAAATGGCTAAATTGCAAGTAAAGATGGTGAGACGAATGGAAAGGATTTTGCGGCTTCTCGGGTATCTCCCAAGTGCATGATTCATGAAGGAAGCAATTGCAATCAAGGCAACCATAAGACATGCCTGATAAAGGCTCCTCACACCAAGAGTAACCGTAGCCATCTTCCTTTGTCTACCTATAGTTGAAGAGCCTCAGCTTATGCTGGTGGATGAAATGCTGAATAATGCTTCTTTGCTATTTATGTTCGCATCTCCACCGGCCCTCTTCATTAGTTTTTAAAGCGCAAAAGTAATCAAGATTGAAGGAGCAATGTTTGCAGCTGTATTTGAAACCTCGCGCTATGCAAGCACATTTATCACATATGAAAGGCTGCTGCCATACATCGGAATACAGATCAAGGAAGTGTTCAGAGTGGAGAGCGTGTGTTATCTGATTAGGCAGCCGTCGTTTTGCAGAGCCTTCGTGCAGCCAAAAGTTGCAAATTACCCTCCAAACTTCCTTCTCTCTCTTCCCCCGTCCTTGCTCTCCCTTAACCGTAGCCCATTTTTTTTGTAGTGGGCCTAGAGACTACAAGCTTCAAAAACCCAAAAGGTCCAATTCAAAGTTGAGTCTAGACTATCCTTGGGTTACACAAGCCTAGAAGAGCCCAATTTTTAATTGGCTCCAATCCAACTTAACCTAATAGCAAATAATTATGGTTTTACCAAAAACGTGAGGAGAAATAAAGTTTAAAGGCAAATTAATGGATCTTAGAAACAATAAGAATTTTATTCCAATAAGACTTTTATTCGGTAGTGGTTCTCACAGATTATTGATCATCATAATATTTTGTTCTTGGGAATTAGACATGAAGGGTATTGTCACCAGAATCAACAAAGTCATAGTTCACAATAAGGTGGCCTTGTGCATGCCAACTCCCATCAGCATCAATCTGCTTAAACATATTGTGGTCCAAATCTAAGCCTCCATTGTCGCATTTATCAACTACTCTAACCCTCGTTGAGCTCTGATTCCGATTCCGATTTCGATTTCAGTATTGGTTGGGGTGGAACTAGCCAAATATTTTGAGGGGGGTCAAAAGTTAAGAAAAATAACAGTTAAAATTTTTAAAATTAATACATTGAACTTAACTATTAATAATCAAAAGATTTATAATAGACAATAATTTTGTATAACATGTAAATCAAAAGAAATAAAAAAAAAAACTTATAATGATACTCTAAAAAAGTTTTGTTCAACGATGGCAATATATTTTTTAATATAAACAACTAAATTATCTGTAAAAAACTTATTATTTATTTTGTTTTGAAGTGTTATCTTTTTCAATATAAATGACTAAAAAATTAATATAGTCAACATCTAATATTCTTATTTTATTATATTTAAGTTTATAATACTAAATATTAAACTATAATCCATAAAATATAAATAGTTAAATATGATATACATAATTAATAATTTCTTCTTATACTCAAAATAATTTCCTTTCAACAAATATAAAACGTAAAACACATTAAAATATATACTCAAGATAATTTTATGTTATATAATAAGAATTAATAAAAAATAATATATTGGTGTAATTTTAAACAATAACCAATAATGTAATGCTAGAATTTATATTTGAGAATTATATATACAATAATTTTTTAATTTTTAAAAATTAAAATCATTAAAAATAAAATCCACATAACAGAAAAAAAAAACATAACAACTAGAAGATAGAACCTATATAACAAAAAAATATATAGTTGATGATTCATAGAAATTTAGAAAAGAAAATCTACAGAAATTTAAAACATATGAGCAAATAGAATAGAATTAAAAAAAATAAATAAATATAAATAGAAAAAATTAAATAAAAACTTTACCTCTTTATAATTTCACTATATAAGGACGAAAAAGAAAAGAGAAAAAGATGGGTGGAAAACTTAAAAAATTAAAAATTTGAATAAAATTAAATGAGGCTTGGAAGTTTGTTTTATTATTTTTTAACTATATTAATTATTTAATAAAAAATTATTTTAAAAAGTCATTAAAAATATATAATATATAAAAATTTAAAAAATTTTGGGGAGGCCATGCACAGCCCCCACCCCCCCCCCCCCCTGCCTTTACAAAGGGACGCTCCGCCCCTGCCTACAGGCTACATGGTATGCATGAGAATAAGTAAAGTCCATAAATAGAACTTTGCTGAATGCAGCATCTATATTTCTTTAATGCAAGGATAAACCTTAAAAGGGCAAGGAAAACATAGATTGGAGAGTATGTTAATTGGTGGCAAAATACCTATTTTTGGGTTTGAGTAGTGAACTTATTGTGATCTTAACAGGTGCACATCAATGGCTGTATTTTTTCGTTTCTTTTGTGAGAAGTGCAGGGCGGGCTTTGGGGAGAGTGTGAGATGTTTGTACAGTTTTTCTCAAATGTATAAGGAGGTCGGATGGTGACCTGGTACAGTGAAAATTTTTAGGTTAATGAGCCTGGGGGTCGGCTAATATCTGGATCAATCAGAGATTAACCCAGGGGAAAAGACATGCTGTATAGTTTCCAAGTGGAAATAAATTGAGCACTGAATTTTAAAATTGATTGAGCAACAAAATTATGCAATCATCTATAACTTTAAACATAAAGTCTATGAAAGACTGATATATTAAACCCAAGTCTAAAGGTGACTTAATCTTCAAAAATGATTTGATCATTTCATTCAATTTTGGTTCACACAAGAGTTCAGCACAATGGCAACCCTATTTTTTCCCACAACTGAAATCAAATATATAGAAAATTGCAATGAAACTTGTTCTTTGTTGATTGAATCAACTTATATAGCGACTAAGCAAAACGACAAGCTATAAGGTAAGAAAGCGAAGAAAAGATCAGTATTTGTATGAATATGCTATAAAATTTATCACTTCTACTATGCGTCATTGACCTAACCGGTCATTAATTCCCTTGAGACGATTTTCTATTTTTTCCTCCAATTCAACAGAATTCTTCCTTGCTCGAGGAACCAGCAATGATAATACTTCTTCCACCTGACAAAGCAAATATGAACCCAATTAAGATGTATTGTTAAATTTGTTTGTACGGAGACTTAATTAGTGATAAAAACAGATAGTAGTATATCTACTTGTTTCTTTTATTGCTAAAAGTTACAGTCATAACTGAAAGTAATCTCTTCTTGGGACAGAAAATGTCTATAACTTAGGCCAATACCGAATAGCTAGACCAAGCAATCCTGTCAACAAGTAATTAATCTCAAAAAATTGCAATAAATCTAAGTCAAAATGTTTACAATAACTAATTGATGCAAGCATGATATGTGTGAACTTGTTTGTTATTTGCAAATTCATTTTCATGTATATTTTCTCTTCAAAATTTTCAGTAAAGATTCAAAATATTCTTTCTAGAGAAGTACATACGTCATGCAAGTTTACCTGAGAAAATACGCATTCTATGTGAGCAATAAACATTCCTTGACATTCTTCACAATAATAAATATGATGTTCTCGAAATCTTTTTTCTTCACAAATATCACAATAATACTCTCCTGAATCATCCTCCATAAATGAATTCTTAAGAACAAGTGGATAAATGTGATGTGTAGATTTAACAGTTTGCGGCATTGGAAAACATTCCAAATGAAAGCTTATATAAGCCTCTTTGCAGAAATAGAAGGGTCCAGTACAGCTTTCATCACATCTAAGACACCAACACATCTCTTTGAGCATTTGGGAACCTATCCCAATATAGTAAAAATCAAGTTTGTGTGTTCCAAATTTAAATCTTAGGGCTTGCCTCAGGGAATTAAGGCATGGAACATGGAGATGTAAATCACACTCGAAACAACTATAGACGATGGCTAGGGTTCCGTAATCACAGAAATGGCAAACTTCATAAAAGTTCCTGTTTACCACAAGCAGGTGTAGCGGATGAAAGGGGTGTTGCATCTTTTCAGGAAAATCAAGACAAGATTCATGAAGAATATAAATGTCATCACAGTCTAAGCAACAGTAAGCCAGACCAAAGATTTCTAGTTGGCAATAACTGCAATAGTGACCTTTCTTTGCATTGCCAAGTACCAGCATGTGTTCGTGATTGGCATGGGATATCTTAGTTTTTCTGTCCATTTCTTTTAGCCTTTGGCCTTGATTTCTAGGACCACTCAATCCTCCACATTTCACATCAACCTTGAACTGTCGACACTCGAAGCAGAAGTAAAGAAAACCTTCCGAAATGTCCCCACATTCATCACATATGAAGCGCCCGGGTAAAATATCAGGATATCTAGTAAGTAAGCTTAAAGGATGGGGATGAAGAGGATTTAAAACCTCAGGTGGCAATTCATAGCATGCTTTGTGCAGGTACCAATAGCCACATGTTTCACAGACATAGGACGGACCACAACTTTCCAGCTTGCAAACCTGGCATGTAGGCTTTCCATTTTCCTCAAACACCTCATGAAAATCCAAAGGATGCTCATGATTGAAATATTCAACTTGCATCTGAAAGATAAAAGGAAAAAAAAACATAAACAAAAGAGAAGGTTACTCTATTTTGAGGTACTATGTTTAGAAAAGAATTAAGGAAAGATGCATTAATAATAAAAAATTATTATATTAATTCAGACATTTCTCATGCTTTCATGTCATTCTAAATTTTAAAATAAACATATTATCTAAAATTAATTTAATAAGTGAAGTTCACAAGAATTCTCCTCGATGAAAACCAATTAACAAATATTAGTCGCAATCATATATTTGAGGAAATCTGGCAACTATCTCAAGCTAGGAATTACGTTTTTACCTCTTCGAGCATAAAATAGCATTATTGAACTTTCCTTTTACAAAGATTTAATAAATTCAAAACTTAAAATTAATGAAAAATATAACTTTTGAGTTTTGAGGGCTATTAATATTTTTCCAAATTTCACTTTAATTAATTTCAACCTTTAATTCCCAAATTGAGCTCGACCACTCAATCTATGAACACTTTTACCTACTTACTTTCGTATTTATATATGTGAAATTTATTTTCTTAGAACTTAACATGACACTAAGACAATGAGTTTTGCAATGTAAAGCATTTTGTACAATATTGCCTTAGCAAAGGCTAGGAGTCAAATTGCTTCAAGAACTGTGGTTTATGATGATGTACCTTAAGTTGTCCACTCTTGTAAATTCTAGTATCAATTGTTCCACCAAGCTCAGAAAGAAATTCTGGACTGCCCTGCTTTGATTCACCTTGTTCCATCACTTTCTCTATCGAAACTTTGCCATCCACCTTGAGGGTGGTCGCCCCATGGTCAAATTCCGTATTCATAGACCTGGGTATCGAGGGCAACGATTTTTTGGTTGATTTCTGCTGAATCAAACATTTACATGATCTATTAGTAATATAAAGAGAGAGAAGCAAATGGATTGGATTCTGCCTCATTTATGTATTTAAGTTAAATTTTCCTTTGAGTAAAAAAAGAATATATATATATATAGTAAGTCTTACCTCATTGAGAACACATTCCATATGAGCTACATATTTACATTTCTCACAATAATAGGCATGGAGGGTTGAGTTCCTTTTTTCTTCACAAATATCACAATAATATTCTCCTAAATCGTCTTCTCTAACGAAATCTTTCAAAAAGAGTTCATGTCTATGAGATTTATGTTTCACTTCATATGATATTGAAGCACATTTGAAATGAAAATTGAGATCACATTGCACACAGCGGCAGCAAGCACACCTTGTGGATTTATCACAATTTTCACCACAGACATTGCACGTGAGCATGTGGTGACTTAGCGAATAGGTAAGGTCATGCTCGTGACAACTATTCTTGAGAGTAGGTAGGTATCTTGCACAGCTCAAATGAAGCCAGAAGTTGCACTCATGACAACAATAGTGTCGATTGCTATCATAACGTTGATCTGAACTATATAAAGTCCGAAGGTGACCTTTGCATGCATTGCAACGGTTCGAAAGATTGCCAAATTGCAAGAAAAGACGATGAGACGGATGAAAAGGATGTTGCAGCGTTTTAGGCATCTCCCAAGTGCATGATTCATGAAGGAAGAAGTAGCAATCAAGGCAACCATAAGACCTGCCTGATAAAGGCTCCTTACACCATGAGCAATTGTAGTAAAATAAACACGTCTTCCTATAGTTGAAAAGGCTCAGATCATGCAGGTGGATGAAATGTTGAATAGTGCTTCTTTGTTCTTTACGCTCACATCTCCACCGGCCTTCTTCATTAGTTTTTAAAGCACATATGTAATCAAGATTGAAGGAGCAACGTTTGCAGCTGTATTTGAAATCACAAGCTATGCAAGCACATTTATCACATATGAAAGGGTTCCGTTCAAAGGAAAATAGTTCAAGGCAGTGTTCAGAGTGGAGAGGGTGTGTTATCTGAACAGGCAGCTGTTGTTGTGCACAGTGGCTATGCAGCCAAAAGTTGCAGCTCTCACAGGAATAGGCGCTAAATTCATCATCATCAATTTCCTGAGTGCATTTAGCACATTTCTCGTGTCTATTATCTACAAAATAAGAGCTCAAGAAATGTTCATGCAGGAAAGGTTTGATCTCCATCTCAAAGGAAAATTGGTATTAGATGGTATGAGTCTAAAGAGATCAATATGAAGCCAGAAAGGCAAAAGTATATGGTATCACCAATCTATCATGAAAGCAAAAAAGAATTGGTTTAAAGTGTCATTAAACCAAACTTAGCTATCTTTTGGTATCAAATAATTAAGGGTTCTGTTGTGGGTTTGGGATTACTTAGATCAATCATAATGCTAAGTACTGATTCAGTGATTCTTGTGGTCGGCCAATACAACAAAGTAATTCCATCTTTCTGTTACTTTATTCTTTTATATCATTACAAGGCATAGAATTATGACTTCAAATTTAAATTTAAGTGTTGAAGGTCATCTCATTCCTTCCTTCTTTTTCATATATGCATCTAAAGTTCATTGCTTGCAAGTTAGCTAATACCATATCCATATCAACATAGTTAATTATTTAATTTGAAAGGTAATTATCAATTTTCTTTTCTTCTTTGCTCATTCATAATTCCAACCATTTTGAATTAGATAGAAATTGGAATTTTCGATTTGAAAATTTCAAATTTAAATTATTGAAATGTGCCTTTAAAACTCGAGTGAATTCAACTCATAAATATTTCAAAGAATAAAGATTTAAATTTATAATAAGTTCAAAAAAGTCTAAGCCCAAAATAGTTCAATCAACCGAACTCAATCTCTTATCCAATTGTTGAGACATTTCAGTAATTACAATTAAAAGTTTAATTAGATGGAACCTTCACAAAATAAAAAATTAATTAGTCTTTGTTATGTAAATCAAAAGCTCGAAAACGATTTTATTAAATATTAAAAATTAATGGATATCAATAAATTCGAGTAATTCAATCAATTATTAAAATCTCGAGATAATTAATACATAATATTCATTAATTTCATATTTCTATATATATGTATATATTGTTTGTTTATCTACTTGTAGGGCAATCTTTTCAAAAATCGATTTGGTCTACTTGACGCACTAAAGAAGCAAAGTTTGGCATCTCACTATGTATTAATTAATTAAAGTTTCTTCTATTCTAAATCACCAGAAGAAATGAACTTCTTGAAGGGTGGTTCTTCTATGTTGGGATGGTACAATGAAACTAACCCTTGATGTTGAAGTAATATCATCATCATCATTAGAAAATAATCCAATTTTTTTGGCTATTTGAGAAATAATCCAATCAATAATCACATTTCTTTATAGAAAATTAGATTAGAGGGTGGAGTTTATGGATGTGAGACAAGTGCTTCCTTTTGTGTAACTCAAGCTCAATGAATTTTCATACCTACCAAGAAATTGCAAAGAAATAAAAACCATAAAAGATAATTGGATAATTGGGCCAATTATTGAAAAATAAACTTAACCAATAAGCTTGTATTATGTTTGCTAAGAACAACTTTGAAGGCAACCCTTATAGTGTTGGTTTCAGTCCAACAGTTTTGGTCTAAAGATGAATAGGCCAACCCAATCATTTGGGGTTCGCAAGAGATCTATTGTTGGACCAAAATTGAAGTTTGGAATCTTGGAGTTGAGCCCAAAAACTAAACTTTTGACTTGACGACACAACACTTCATGCTAAATATAAACAATTGCAAGCAAGTGCAATTGGCATCAAATAATTGTAATTTTATATCCAATTCAAGGAATTCCTATATGAATATTTCATCAATCAATGCATACATATAACCTTATTGCATACCTTCACCTTAACACTTGAACTCATTAGACATTCTGTGAGCTCATTGCTAGCAAACTTAAGCCTTGATTTCCTCTATTTTTCAATATGAAGTTTCCAATTTTCTGTATTATTTTTTTCCAATAAGAAAGCAAACTAATTACCAAAATGATTGGAGTAGATTATAGCTGAGTAACAAATCTGATGTTAGATCCAGGACAACCTTTATTTTTTGTTTGCAATCTGAAAAGATTCATGACAGCCTAGTTTAAGAGATGGTGTAGGAAAATTAAGGAGCAAGAAGAGAGGAAGGTGTTTTTATGGTTTATTTAAAGAATTAAAGGGAAGTTAATGAACATTGTGAAGAATCTTTGAGAAGAGTTAAACAGAGGCAAATTTTACAAATCCCCACATTTATGCTGAGCATTGAAGATGGAGATATCAGATATTCAGTCACTTCCCTTGAAAGAGAATCTTTGAAAAATGGAAAGGACAAAAACAAGTTTCACAAATCCCCAGTTTCATGTTGGGGAGATCTTACAGAAAGATGCCTTTTTCCCAGCCAAATCCTGCATTCACTCACTCACCACCGCACCCCACCACCACCCCCTCCCCCCCCGACACCCCTCTTTTTTTTTTTTTAGTTGATTAATTGGAAGCCAATAATTTCATAGCCATGGGGTTAAAGAAAAACATTTATTTATTTTTTTAATCAATAAGCCTGCCAAAGAATAAATTTATTTGCTGCCTTGGATTTGCTGCAAAATGCCAGTCAAATTTGGTTAGAAAACAGGATTCATTCACCTTATTGCATAGACAATTTTCTTGTTGCAACAGCATGTTCTGACTATTAATAGGAATGCTTCTGTCTTTTGATGGCCCCTTTTTCTTGTTGGGTTTACGTTAAGGAATTCCATATTAAGTAATGACATTAATCATTTAACATCTATGTACATACTTTGGAATTTTTTTTCTTTTTGTTTAATATCAAATAATTTCATATCAGAAATACACATCACTCTTTAATGAAAAATAGTAGTATAAATTAATGAAAGAAATTGTTCTAGAATTAATTCTCATTTCCTCACCACCTTCATTGTCATCTTTCAATATAAGCAAATTTTTCATTTATGATTATTAATCTGAAGCTTAAAATTCGAGATTAATGGAGAAATCATAACTCTAAAAATAAAAAAAAAATACGATTTCTTTTATTAATATCTCCTTCTCAGTAATAGCTTTCTTTGTAGATTTGAACCATCTCGAGAGGGGTTAGAATCATTTGTTTCTTTGTAAAAAAAATTAAGCATTTGCTGTGAACAAATAATTTTAGGGTCCACAGTTGTCTACAACTTGCAATAAAAATTACATATACCAGCAATGGAAATTAATAAAAAATAAAAAAAAATAATTGATTCTTAAATGTTCCCAGCAATTTGCACATGGCCTTGCTCTACCATATCTCTTTTTCATGGATCTTGTTTATTTGTCTCCTCAACCAATTACAAAAAAACATTATAAAATTTATAAAAAAGTATACATAATGCAGAGAATCTTTTCATACATTACATAAAAAAAGAAGAAAAAATATTACATGCAAAATATTACAAAATGGAGTAAACCCCCAAAAAAAAAGAAAGAAAGAAAGCACTCATGACAACTACAAAACATTAATAACAATAATAATAATATTTAGGATATTATTTAGACAAGCCATTGACAATAAGACAGAGAGTTGCACAGAAGAAAAAGCAAAAAAGTCATATAAACATATTTTGATTTTTCTATTATTTTGATTTCTTGTACCCTAATAAATCTTCTGAATATATTCCTCATAATTTTTTCTTGTTTTTTCTTCATGCTGATGGAAAAAGGAGTAAAGAAAAAAGAAGGAAAACCCTTGATACAGACACATTCAAACTCCCTGCTCGAACCCTCTCGAGCCGGTTTGCCAGGTGGGTTTCATCTGAGATTTTTTGTTCTGTAACACTATTTCAGCTTCTGTTCTTGCACTTCTCTACTGCCCTTGGGGCTGCAATATCATGAGAAAGACGAATAATCAGTGATAAAATTTTACGTTTAGATCCCATTGTTTAAGATTGGAACAATGGTGACAGTACTGACCGAGTCCAATCGCTTCAGATCCCTTCATGATTCGCAAGCGTTTGCATGAATCGACGAACATTCTGTAGAATTTTAGAGACGGATTAGTTAGTTAATCATGAGATTAAGATGCCAAGATTACAAAACGTAAGTTTGTTTTTGGAGTTGGAAGCTTACTCCCATGGGACATCACCAACAAGCATCCAATCTCCATCCTTGTCTTCATAAGTAGGAACATACTCAGAACCATTCAAGAGGTCTATCAATTTGCTCTCGTTCATGAAATCTTTCATGCCTTGTGACCCACAGTTACCAATAGTGAAGGAGCTGAACATTTTGCCTAAGGCATCAGAAAGTTCTTGGTAACTCTTGTACAATTTCAAGTCCACCTTGCGTAGATATGGTGCTCCATCCATGCTGACCTTAACGAAGGCTGCCGCCACGGTGGCGGTGGTGGTGTTGCTGCTGCCGGCCTTCTCGCCCTCAACGTCGGAGCTGTTCTTCTGGACGGCCATGATGTTCTTACGGAAGGACCTGACAGGTGGCCATCCCACCACTTGTGCCCTGAAATCCAATGTGCCCTCAACTTTAAGCAACTAGCTAGATCATTTCATTCTTTTACCATAAACATATAATCATAATGATTCAAAGCAAGGAAATAACATAAAAATATATTATGGAAATTATTGGAACTCCATTCTATGGTCAAAGAGAATTATATTTAATATTATATATTATATATCCAAGTATTGAAAATGTGAATGTGGTAGTACTTTACTATTGACATTTACCAAAGTTTGGTAGCTTGGCTGAGGACTATCTTGGCCACTTTCCTGTTAAACCTTTGAATTATTGTTTGGTTGTTGGGAAAAGTACTAAAGATTCCACATGTTTTGTTTTTTTCCCTCCTTTTCCCGACAAACAACCAAAGCCATCAAACATCCCAAATTAAACTGTTTTTTCACTTTACAAGGCCAGGATTCAATGGAGACTCATCTTCTTAATCTCCAAATCAATATTCAACACTCGGAAGAAAAATTCAATGACTAATTTCAGATGAGAACAGAATCATGCATGCTCACTTCTTGATCCATTGAACTTTGAATTACTATATGTTACTTTCCCGAAAAGGAAATGAAAACAAAGATTTGAGAAACAAGGTTGAACCAAGAAATTAAAAGGGAAAGGGTAGCTTACTTTGCAGGGGGCTTTGCAGGGTCAGCAGAGCGAGGAGCAACAGTGCTCTTTTCCTTAACCTTCTCAGCTTCATCTGCCACTGCCTCCTTTGCTGTCGAAAGGTTAAGCTTCAAATCAACGGTCTCCGAAAACCCTCTTTTGCCGTTGTTTTTCGTCATTTCACCATCGTTTCCATTTCCTCCCGGTAATCCTAGACGTAACTCCGTCTCTTCGAAATTAATCATGCTATACTTGTCACACGCCGCGTCCATAATGCTAGTCATTATGAGAAACTAAACACCAAATTTACGTGAAAAGACTCGTGAATCGATCCAACTTCAATCTCGTTCCATTCTCCCAAAATATCTCCCTTCGATTTTTTTTTTTTCCTTTGTGCTTTCTTTCTTTTTTTCCTTTGTGTTCTCTCTTGATGGTATGTTTGCTAGAGGAAGTGCATGTAAGGCGTGGGGGGGAGTGAATATGTGAAAATGTTGGGGGGAAGAAGGCCAAAAAACGGTTCTGTGGAAAGATAATATATGGTTTTGGAATATTATGTTAGGGGATTCTCGACGGCGATGATGATGCCACGTGGAAGAAAGTGTTAGTTGAACCGTCCGCGGGTTGTCGGGGAAGGTGATGTCATGGATGATGTCATATTTAGGATGATTGTGCTGAGGTGAGTGGACATACGAAGTTGGCGTTGTTTGCCCTCCCTTTGTTTCCTAGGCTCCACCAATTAATGATCCCATATGCATCAATATATATATATATATATTAGTTTGATTTTTTTAACTTTATGGAGTCATTAAATTAATTCCATTTCCTTTATTAATTCCTAGTTTAATTACATTTGGAGCGAATTAACATTGAATAAATTAATCATCATAGTAAATATTTTTATAAGATTATGTATAAAATGTGCATTTGATCAATTCGATTTAAAAATTTTAAAAATTGAAGTAATTACTCTCATATAAAATAATCAAACCGATCAAACTATATTATGTAATTGAAATAATCGAAATTGACTTATATTCAATGGGTTCGATCGAATTTATTAGTTTTTTAGTATTTATATTATATATAAAAATTAATAATTATTATAGAAATTTATCTTATTTATGTATTAATAATAGTTTTATATATAATATATTTAAAAATATATATTTATAAATTATCGATTTCTCAGTTGATTCAATTGTAAATTTTAGATATAAAAAATCAATGAAAATTATTGAATAAATCAAACCAAATCACTAATGAAAGTCAAAATTAAGCAAATCGAATTGAATTAAGTAAATTCAATCAATTTCGATCAATTAATTCAATTGGAATTGATTAATACTCACTCCTAATTACATGTACAAATAAAAAAATTATATTAATATAATAAAATATTACTCAACATCTATAACATATACATGACATAACTATTACAATAATAAATTAATGAATAGATTAAATAAACCAACATAAATTAGATGAATCTCACATTTGATAGGACTTGAATCTAGCTATAATGACAATATAACACATGTTACAATTTTTTTTTTTGGGGGTTGAAAATATAATGTAAGTAGTGCCATTCTCCAAGGTTACCCATTAAAAATCTTTTCATCCTTCACATTCTTATCCACACTCTCTCCACTTCCTGTGGTAAGCATTAAAAGCTTTTCATCATGGCCCATTTGGGTGCCACTGTATTCACACCAAAAAAATGGTAAAAGCAAAAGCAAACAATAAACATAATGCATCTCATAAAAAAGACAATTATTAACTAAAGAAATTTTCATCTCTCTTTTTGTTTGGATAAGATCATAGAAAAAGCTATGCTAAATTTTAAATATTAATTTTTGTAATAAAAAATTTAGAATAATATATTTATCTCAAAATAACGTGAAAAAATAAAATTCTCGTAACATCACTTAATAAAATTAAACTATTGAAAGGAAGAATTAAGCACTATTAACTAAGCTAACTCTTGAATTTAAACTTTTTTCTTGAATTGGAGGGAAAGAATCGAATTTTGCTCTTTTAATAGAGAGATCATATATCAACCAATAAACTAAATATTTTAGAGCATTCTTTAATTTAAACTTAATTGTTATATATAAATATAAAATTTCATGATTACCTCAAAATAAAAAATAATAACATATGTCATGATTATCGAAATAATTTAATATTTATAAATTTAAAAAACTAAAATTTATCGTCCATGATTACTCAATTTAGATTACAAATGATTATGCAATTTGAGACAACTCAAATTAATCATTTGAGGGATGATTAATGATTTGCACTGAATTCCTTAAGGAGAAACAAGAATAATCAATTGATAACCACATAAATACTTTTGAAATACCAGATATGATTATTATGTTGTTATGCTTAGAAAGATTTTGAGGAAGCAAGGGGAATCTTTTTAGGTTAAACTGACCTTTTAAGGCTGTGAACTTTCAAGGAATCAACAAAAGACAGGTGGACAGTCGGAGCCCACAAAAGGCATTGCACCGCGTTTGGGGAAAGTCAGCCAAAAAAAAAACCCATGTGGCATGTGCTGAGATTCATTCATTTGATTGGCTGAGAGGGTATCCCCTTGGGGGGACCCATTCCCCCCCAACTTGGTTTTCTTGCTGTTTAGAGTTCAGACAAGTTTTGCATTGTTTCACCTTAGCTTCTTTCTTCCCCCAACCCCTGTGCCCTGTTTCGCCCAAGTATGCCAAACATATACATATAATTATATAATATATATGTACATATATATATAAATACTAATGTAACATGATGTATACATGCAATATATTTCTTAGGAAATTCACAACCAGAGTATCGATTTTATTTTATATTTTTATTCCATGAGTTATTTTACGTATTTGAAAGAATTTTCAGAGTCTCGAAATCTCGAGTCTTTTAATGATTACAAGTATTATTTGATTTTATACAAAAAAAATTATCTTTACTTCATCTTATAAATCTCATTTTTTTATTAATGATCTGAACTCAAAATTTTTAATTTAAAATCTTAATTTTTAATTGATAAGATATAAGTAATTTTTCTTGCAACAAAAGACGATTACCAAAATTTGAAGAATAAGTAACAATTTACATATGTTCTTAATATTTACAAATTTATCTTACTACCTTGAATTTCAATATATATTACCAAAATTTAAATATCTATTTTACTTGCCCTTTGAAATTTGTAGCCCTTGGACCACCCTATGGATTGTAACTACCTTATCTTTTTCTGCTTAAATAAATACTAAAAACATTTGCCTTTGGTCAAACCATTTATTTGACTATAATGTCATTTTCTTATATTAAATAATGCATGTGAAAATTGCACTTTTGACGTTTAAAATCTGATCTTTTGACCTCAACAATGCAAATCCTTTCTATCTAATGTGACAGTAACTGCTAGGTTAATCCATGAAAAGGGCCTATCAGAGATACATTTTGTAGTTTAAGAGTCAAAATGGGTTTTATATCTGAATTATATTCATCATGAAAAATAATTTACATTCATTAATGTTTAATTATCGATAAATTCTTAACTCAAAATATTCACTAAAAGGAGATTTTTCAGCATATTTCCTAGTTTATAAATCATATTTTTATTCCTTTTGTGTAATATGACATGCTTGTTTTTTCAATTTGAGAGATTGAAGAACTTATTTATAATTAAATTTCGAGTAATAGAAAATATGTATGAACATAAAGAAAACAATTCTGTTTAGGGGGCGGGGAAAGATTATAGGGCCATGGGGGGTGATGATGATGATGGTATGGGCAAAGATGTACATGGCATGGCCAACATGAAGCCAGATGCGAATTAATTACCCAAAAAGCTGACAGAACACAAAAAGCAAGGATTGAAAAGGACTGGCCTTGAGCTCCAAAACAAAAGAGAAGAGATTTCGCAAAAGAAAAGGTGAGGCCCATTGCCAGCCAATCGACACTCAGAAATGTCCCCTCGTGTGGGCTGCCTGGCCCACAAAGCCCACTGTCACCAACCCCATAGACCCCACACGTGTGCATTCCTATCTACTATGGTACCACATCCCTAAAACACTGTCAGCATCTTTTCAGACACCACACGTGTGTCCATTAATATAAGGGTTTTTTTTTCTTCTCTTTTTATGGTCAATTTCACCTCTTTTTTTCCCCTTCTTTCTTCTTCTCAGGAGTCTATTTTGTACAATTCACAGAGATTCTTATCTATCCAAATGGTCCGTACTGTCCTCTTTGGGAAGACGCTTGAGTGTCTTCGTTCCTCCCATTTAGTCTAAGCCAAATGCCCCCAAAGTTATTCTTTCCTTTCGACCCCAAAAAGGAAAAAAGAAAAAAGCAATGCTAGGTTGCCCGATGTATCGATTGTCCGATTATTTACAAATGATACGAAAATAATAATTAATAATTTTATTTGACGTTTAATTTTTAGATTATTAAACCGTCGGATAAATTTAATATTTTTCAAAACAATTATTTTGACTATAAGATTTATGCGAGGGGATGATACAATAGAAAAGTCAGCTACTTGTAGCCACTCCATACATATATATAGAGTTTAATGTCTTTTAAACTTTTTGCTTGTGAGGATAAAAAGGATAGGGACTCGACAATAGAGCTTTGAGCTTAAGGATGATAGGACAAAGGGTTAAAGAAAAAAAAAAAAGAAATGTACTACTATGGGATGCATCCATTTATTAATATAACAAAATTCGAATGCAATTTTTGTATATATAAATAATAGAATCGAATTAAGAAGTCTTAAGTAAAGAAAAGAGATTCAAATTTTAATTTTCGTTCAATTTTTTTAAGAAAGAGTTTTAAAATTACGGTTGTTAAATCAAATCAGGGTTATTTCTAAAAACTATTAAATCAAATGTTTTAATTAAAATGTAAGACTATGGTTTGGTTATTGGCAAAAAAAACCCAAAGGTCATGGTTGGTGCTTTGAAGTTTAGGTTTTTCAAAACTTTTGAAGATGTTTCGATCAGTATTGTGTGGCAAAGCAATCACATGCATGCGTCCATCTTTAGCTTTGTCCATCAAAACCGAGAATACCAACAAAGAACTTAATTGGTCTCTTTTCAATGCTTGCCTTTTGTGATGGGAAGGGGGAGGATGGCGACTTCACCTCCATAAGCTTTGAAATTCGAGTCAGGCATATAATTGGAACGGTGACCTGAGGATAAGGAAGTGCACAACCAAACAAATTTCAACTGTTTATTTACTTTAAATATTCCATCTATCATTTTAACCTATTTCACTCGTGTGGAGACTTTAAGAACCCCAAAAAGTTTTCAATAATAGAAAAAAACAAAGCTTTCAACTCAAACTGTTGAAAGTGGTTTGATTAATTCACAATCAAATAATTTTTAACACGCATAATCAGTACCAAAGCCAACGTAGTGACGGGTGACGGGTGATGGTCGTTATCTTTTAATTTTTTATTATAATATATATAAAATTTAAAATATATAATTCATGATGTCGATGATTAATCTTTAATTATTTTTCATGTAAATTTCTAACTTGATCACTGTGCATAACATACAATAAAATTTGAATCTTAGAATGCGTTAATTCTCACTATTAGTGAGAAGGGTTTGAAGGGTAAAAATCAAAAACAATGTTTGTTCCTTCTAAATTTTTTTGGGTAATCAAAACAATTCTAGTTCTATATACTTCTATTGGCAAAACAAAAATACAATTTGATTAACATATATAATCAATATACCGTTCAAAAAAAAAGATATATAATCAATATTCATAGCCAAAAACATTGATGAAAATCATCACTTTCCAAGAACATTAGTTACATATATAAAAATAAATATATCTCTTACCATCATGTTCCTATCATGAAATCCGACGCACGTCTTGGCAATTAAGAACCAAACGTGGCAATACAAAGCTCACGAGTGAATTGTCGCCCTCGTACCCTAACAAGATTTTATTGAGAAAGGGATTGAAAAATTTTAGGTGCAATGAATCATACAAAAATTCTTTTCCTTTCATTCCTTTTACGTTATGGTTAGGATGTCTATTATGAATTTACAATAACGTAGATGTTAAAAAAAGGAAGTCCTAGTTAGATCCATCATCATTCAATGCATTTCCCACCCCAGGTTAAGTCATTCGAATCTTTTATATATATATAGTTAATATCAAAACATGACACAAATGAATCTAAACCTAGGGTCCATTTGGAATATGATAATTTATAGCTAGTTGAATAATATCAAAGTTGCTTTGAAATTAATTAATAAGCTAGGAATTTGATTAAATACAAGCATAATTAATTAAGTTATGTTTACTTGTTGGGGAACAAACGAAATAAGCAAGAAACTAAAAGATGTTCCAAAAAGAGAATATTAATCATAAAAAAAGGAACAAAAAATTAGTAAAGGCAATTAGGCAAATGATAATGAAAAATTAGCTGGGGTTGGTTTTCATGGGACCCAAATTCTGTCCCAAAGGCAACAAAGAGAGACGGGGTTGATTGGCTGGCAATAACTGGAGGAGAGACCCCAGCCGGACAGTGTAGAGAGAAAAGCTCATAATGTATATCAACAAGAATTGGGGGACCCTCCTGTGCCCTGTGGTCCTTCCCAAAAGGATAATGAGCTTCAGCAAATCAAAACTCTTAGCTGTAGAGAAGTGGAAAACTTTGCCAATGGCGGCCCTGACTATTCAATGTTTTGACGCGCTCGTGTGTGCACATGAAAGCAACTGCGGGCATGCATGATTCCGGTTGAACAATTGTGATGAACGATTGAGATTGGTGTCGGTGTGATATATGGCTAAATGTGTACGATCAAAACCATGTATCTCAATTGTTTATAATCTTTTTTCGTTTACTTCTTTGTCGTTTCACTTTTCACAAATTTAGAGTAAAATTATTTCAAAATTGATGTCACATCATTAAATAAACAAAAACATTAATAATGAATTAATAACAAAATTTATGTATTCAACATAAATTGTCTATTTCTAATACTAATAGATTAAAAGTGAATTATAGTTAAAACTTAGAGATCGGGAAAGAAAATTTTATGTACCCTAATTATAAATAAAAATCAAGCAGATATCTTTTTATGTTTTTCTAGTGCTTCTTCTTGCTTTCTTTGCCTATATATATAGAAGGAGGAAGCAAAAATAGAGTAATTGAGAAGGATGTTTCCTCCTTTTTGATGAACTTTCCATGCACTATTCTATCTTTTATTTATTGACCACCTAGCTAGCTAGCTAGTTAAAAAATAGAACTAATTCTATACCCAAAGCTTATTCCCTAAGTTATCCCCAAAAAGAAAAGGTTAATCCTTTAGAGTTTCCCATTTGTTAAATGCAAATGAATCAATGGAAACTCTCATGACAGGCCTCTTTTGGTTATAGGTCTCTATGATTGTTGTCAATTTCTCAACACAAACAAAATTCTAATTAATTGATTAGTTACAACATATAAATCATATGTCAAATCATAATTGTTTGGAGATTAGCAAACCCCAAATATTTCCACCCTTTCACCTCATGGAAGAGCCATTTTTTCTTTTCCATTGCTTCTTTAATCAAGAAAAATGATAGAATGGAGGGCCATCGATATTACTTCAAATGAAAGTGCTTGGCTCCATTTATTTATAAAGTCGAATGTGATAAGATTTGAGAATGATTTTTGCTTTGTTGTCGTAAAAAGATTTAAGATTAGTCAAAAGACCTATCCATTTTTTATACTTTTCAATTGTATTCAATTTAGTCCCTATATTCAAAATTGAAGCAATTTAATTCTTTAATTTTGAGAATTTTGTCAATTTAGTCTCTTTCCTTAACGACATCTAATTTTATCGTCAAAAGATGATGTCAATGCTGACGTGTCACATTTTGATGACATAGTAAGCCGTGTAGCATCGAGTGATGACATGGCAATGCCACATGGCACTAGATGATGACGTGTCAGTGCTGATATGGTACTGACATGCCAACATGTCAGTGCCATGTGGCATGTCAAAAAAATTCCAAAAAAATTTATTTGCCACATCATAAGGATTAAATTGAATAAAAATATATAGTATAGGGATTAAATTGATCAAAATTGATATGTCGAGGGATTAAATTGAAAAAATATTTGAAAAATATAAATTTTTAAGTAGATTATTGATATGCTTATTAATAAACCAAATATTTAAGTGTAAAAGATTTATGATGTTAAAACATATATATAAATATTTTCTTACTTGATTATTTGATTCTAGAATATGTAAATTAATTTATCATTTTTACAAAAATTAAGTTTGAATTCTTCTTCTATAAAAAAATTTTGAAGAAACTTTATACCTAAAGTCAAATTTAGATGAATAACTTGCATTACGTTAAAATAAAAATAATATAAAATGACTAAATATGTTGATTTAGTTACAACTTTCATAATTTATAAATACACATTCTTTTGAAATTATTTAACTCTTATTCAATTTACTTTTTATTTAAATTTACTCAAATTAGTAAAATATGTTGATTTAGTTATAACTTTCACAATTTACAAATGTACATTCTTCTAAAATTATTCAACTCTTACCCAATTTATCTTTTATTTAAATTTACTCAAAATTTCTTATAAACAATTTTATTTAAATTCAAAAACCACAATCAAATTATACTAAATTTAAATTTAAATTATTAATTTGAATCTACAAAATTTTTATTAATAAAATAAAATGGTACAAATATTTACAGTTATATTTAACTTCATCCACTATAAATGTAGTCTTTAATCTAAGAAATTTCAACTTAAAAAATATAACTTGAAATATTAAGCAAAATAAAAGCATAAAAAATAAATAAAATATTAGAAGGGTGACGCTCAGATTCTATGATTGTAATAAGAGGTTTGTTATGTCCAAATTAAACAAGTCAAAATGAGAAATTATTTTTATAATCATCACTAACTCTATATACCAGTTCTTCATTTTTTTAAAAGAAAAAACTAAATTAATATATTTTGCTAATTTGACTTTAACTCAAGTTAAAAACTAAATTAAATAAATTCAAATTTTTATACTATTATAAATAGAAGAAAAAAGAATTTATTTCGTCATTTTATATTATTTTATTTTAACGTAATATAAGTTATTCATTTAAATTTGACTTCAGGTATGAAATTTAAAAAAAAAATTTATAAAAGGAGAATTCAAACTTAATTTTTGTAAAAAAGATAAATTAATTTATATGTTTTACAATCAAATAATTAAGTAAGAAAATATTTATATATATTTTGCAACACCATAAATCTTTTACACTTAAATATTTAGCTTATTAATAAGTATATCAATAATCTATTTAAAGATTTGTATTTTTCAAAATTTGTTTCAATTTAGTCCCTCAACATCTCAATTTTGTTCAATTTAGTCCTCATACTATATATTTTTTTTAATTTTGTTCCTATGACGTGACAGATTTTTTTTGAAATTTTTTTGATCGACCATGTGGCATTG
The DNA here is from genome assembly GCF_000208745.1 of Theobroma cacao. NCBI lineage: Eukaryota > Viridiplantae > Streptophyta > Magnoliopsida > Malvales > Malvaceae > Theobroma > Theobroma cacao. The sequence continues at coordinate 36,812,378 of NC_030854.1, forward strand.
ACATGTCAGTATGTCAATGCCATGTCAGCACTGACACATCATCATCTAGTGCCACGTGATATTAACACACTATCACTCGATGCCACGTGGTATTGTCACGTCATCAAAATATGACACGTCAATGCTGACGTCATCATTGATGTCATTCTTTAACAACAAAACTAAATACCATTAAAGTAAAGGATTAAATTGACGAAATTTTTCAAATCAAGAGACTAAATTGCTTTGATTTTGAGTACAAAGATTAAATTGAAGAAAATTAAAGAGTACAGAGACTTGATAGGTCTTTTTACCATTTAAGATTATTATCTTATACATTAACAAAAAAAAATTATAGATTTCATAGATGAATTTAATTATTTATTGTTTTTTTTTTAATTAAGTATGTCGGGTTGTTAATCTCTACCCTTTTGTGTATAATGTCATAAAGGACTTTTTATTAATTTATTTTAAAGATTTTCTTTGAAATGATCATGTTGATGAGCAATGTCCTTGAAATGAGGCAATGGTTCAAAGAGGGTGACCATGCCCACATGTAAGAGAACCCATAACGATGGATCAAAATTAAAGCCCCAAATCAGATCTTACCTGACCCATCAACAACAACCCATGTGGACCCAACCCAAGTCAAATTGGAATCTACACACACCGGTCATTGTATCGAACGCTCTAGATTTCTTCCCTTGGAACTGATGAATTCATCTTAGACCTCTTTATCTTTCTGATCTCAAAAACTTCAATATGGGCTGCTAAGCTTTGTCCTAACCTTGTCCCCATAATTTTAAGACAACTCGCTCAATTGTGCTGTTCATGTGACAAACACCTTAGCTGCCCCATGTCCAAATTCATGTACTAAAGATACCTTTGCCCCCCATAAAGTTTTCCCTCTTTGATCACTCTCTCTTTAGGGCTCTTGAGCTCCACTCTCCCCATCAATGTCCCTTAATCATATTTTTCAAGTTAATCTATTGATTAATATTTGTAAATGTCATGTAATGATCTTAATTTAATCTAAATCAAAATTATAAAACTCTTAATCCTTATTTATATGAATACGTAACATGTAACAACGAACGCGTTATTTTGTTAACTGATTTTGGATATTAATTTTTTAAATAATGTCCTTTGGCTTTAATCACCATATTCTCATCTATAAAGTACCATTGAAATTTCCCAAGGCCAACCACACATGAATGTTCCTTCAACCTTAAGAACTTGATCATCAGCTTTCCTTGAATTATATATAGAGGAATTCATAGCAAACATGTCCAGAGTTATATCATCCATAGTTCCCTTTCAAATCTTTGTAGAAAAAGCCTCATTCCATTGAGTCCATCAATCAGCTATCAAGTTACCTCAAGATCATTTGATATTGTAAGCAAGAATTATTGTACAAACAATAGAGAGAATTCAGCTATGGCATTTGAGAAAGATCTTAACCTTGATGCTACCGCGCTCCGACTAGGCCTGCCGGGCACCTCTGAGGAGCAAACATCTGCAAGTGGTAAGAGTAACAAAAGAGCCTTGCCTGATATGAATGAAGAATCTGTTTCTGGTGACAATTCTAATGTGGCAGATGCTAGGAAATGTGACCAGGAAACTGCTCCACCATCCAAGTAAGCAATCTTTTTTTTTAATCAGGATAGGAAAAATAAATCATGTTTTCTAGTTTTAATGGTTACTAATAGGGCTGGGTGTCATGTAATGTTTTCAGGGCACAAGTTGTAGGGTGGCCACCAATCCGATCTTACAGGAAAAACTGCCTCCAACCAAAGAAAACTGAGGCTGAAGCTGCTGGGATCTATGTCAAAGTTAGCATGGATGGAGCTCCTTATCTTAGAAAGATAGATTTGAAGGTGTACAAGGGCTACCCAGAATTGCTCAAGGCCCTCGAAGACATGTTCAAGTTCAAAGTTGGTAAACATGCCGCACTTATTTCTTTTTCATTTTTCTTTATTTTTCAAAATTATATAAATATTTAGCTAACTTTTTTGTTATTGTTGTTAATTATCAGGTGAATATTCAGAGAGGGAAGGATACAATGGATCAGAATTTGTACCCACCTATGAAGATAAAGATGGTGACTGGATGTTGGTTGGAGATGTTCCATGGGAGTAAGTTCTTCTCTCCCTGTTACTTTTTCTTTTTGGCTCAATCAATTTACAATTCATTTTTCAACCAAAAAAGAAGAAGAAAAGCTTACAATTCTGTTTCATTTCTCAATGCAGAATGTTCACAAATTCCTGCAAAAGGCTGAGGATAATGAAAGGATCAGAAGCAAGAGGGTTGGGTTGTGTTGTATGAACAAAATTGGCAGTCTCAAAGCCATTTACAAGTGATGGAGAAAGAAATTAATCCGTTGCTCACATGAAGAGAGAGAAGAACCCTTCAGCTATAAGATCCAAACGAGTTTTCTTCTTTGTTGATTGGCAACAAAGAAGTTTGATAGGATTTTGTCAAAGTTTTTCATGTATAGTTTGCTCATGTTTTCTCCTTATGGATTTTGTACAAAGGAAAATATATGAAGTCCATGATAAGATTTTCCTTTTTTTTTTTCCATGAATTATGTATCAAAGGGAAAATTATCTTATTGAAAGGATATAAATCAAAATACCCTTTTTTTCTTTTTTCTCTCCCTTTGGTCTATAATCTTTATCCATATATGATCAATCAATCTTGAAAGAGAAATGACATGGAAATTTTGGAGTTCAAAGAAGAAAATTCATAAAATATAAACCATGTAAGAGGATTTTGTTTAAAGTTAGGAATGGAAAGGAAGAGACTAAACACAAGTCTCAAATTCCCAAATAGTTCTAACATTACATGAAACAATTGATTTTCTTAATAAATGGTCAAATTAATTAATGTTAATTTCTCCCTTTCTTCTTCTTCTTCTTCTTTAAATTAGCTCATGTGTCCCATATCTCATATCTATAAGAAATGGGATAAGTATTGGGTATATAAATTATGAATTTTTTTATCATCTATAGACATGTTTTTTGAGTTAAAAACATAAACCTATGAAATATGGTATCAATGTAAACTCGAATCTTCACTTATGTGAGATCCTATGAGAGATACAAAAGTCGAAGTAGAGCTTTACATATAACGAGAGTATTGCATAATTGAGTGGATAAAATGTCATGAATCTCACATCTCTACCACTTAACAAATGTGTTTTTTAAATTGAAAATGTGAACCCGTAAAGATTTGTCAATGAACTCAACATCTATTTGTAAATATTTTAAAAATCTTGGTAGACTTAGTGTCTGTATAAATTAATTATCAACTTTTAAAGGGAAATTTTATTTTTTTAACATATATAAAAAAATATTAAAATATGAAAAAAAAAGCAAGAACATGTTATTATAGTCATTTCACTCTCTTGGTGGGCTGCAATAGGCTCCATTTTGTCAGGTCCATTAAACTATTAACACAGACTTTGGAACTGCTGTCACAAATTTTAGTCCAACAAAAATGTCAGGCCCAAGAATAGTTTTCTTATGATGTTTCTCTTATGAATCCATGAGTCAACCATGAGCCTCATGTTCTCAAATAAAGCCCAATTCCTCATTCCAAACTTTTGACTGCAGCAGAACTCTGTGCAGGCGTTTTTTATTTCTTTGATTGTCAAGCACCAATCTTGGGCTAACTATTCCTCTTGTTTTATTGTTGAAGAAAATGCCATGACACCATCAAATTGATAGTTGAAAAATGCAAATCAATGGTATTGGTTCATAGTTAGGGTTTCTATGCTTCATGCAAAAAGTTGGAAAAAAAAACAAAACAAAAGACAAATTCAATGGATGGGAAATCTATAAATTACCCTATCTCGGTTGGGATTCTCTAGTATTACTAGGGTTGTCAACAAGTAAGATGCAAGTAATTTTGAAATACAGTATCTCAAACCCTATTAATAAGTAGGATAGTTGAATTTGACAATTATCTAACTACTTATAAAATTTTCTATTCGAATTTGAACCTTGATAGCTTACTTATTATCAGGTAAATATCCACACCCGTTTAAATATCTAATTAGATAAAAAAAAATTTAGTTATTTTTCAAAATGATGCATTGAAAACTCATAGCTTTGTTTCATTGACATTTTCATGCAATAGTAAGAAAATGAATGTAAAACTTTATTGTAAAATCTACATTTAGCCATTTTTTTTTTAAATTTAAATGTGTCTCTCGATACTTTCAAAATAAATAAATAAGAATTAAAATATGAAATGATAAAAAAATTCTTATAAATGGAAAGATTGATCTATAGAATTTAATACAGCTAAATTAAGTATTAATTTTTTTAGATTTTTCTTACGAAGTTACATTTATAAAATATAAAAAATTATTAAAATAAATAAATCAATCAACAAATTAATATATAATTAAATAAATTTAATACAAAATTGAAATATTCAAATTTCATAAAATTAATTTAATTTTAATTTACAAAAAATGAAAAAAAATAGTGGACAGGGTATTATTAGCAAAGGGAAAAAAACAAATATTTGTCCACTTAATCTTAATCATTTTTCAAAGCTGACGTGGCAATTCCATTTTTCTTTGTCTTTAGTAAACTTTTTCGTCATTTCCTACATCCAAAATTTTCTTTTTGCCTCTCTCTTTCTCTCCCCAAAGCCAGAACCTAAAAGGAAGAAAGGTCTCTCTTTTACATGAGAGACCCCAAACAAATACCCAGGAGGAGGGAGAGAGAGAAAGATTGAGAGGGGAACTTCAAAAGCAGTAATTTTCATGCATTCTTAATGAAACCCAGATCCAATTCGAAACCCTAGAGTCCCTAATTGGCGTCAAAATTTAAAATTTTGTGGGGGAATTTTTGAGTTTTGGTTTTCAAATGGCTGAGTTAGGGCAACAGACGGTGGAGTTCTCGAGTTTAGTGAGCCGAGCAGCCGAGGAATCGTTCTTGTCATTGCAAGAACTCGTGGAGAAATCGAAATCAAGCGACCAATCGGATACGGAGAAGAAGATTAATCTCCTTAAGTATATAGTCAAGACCCAGCAACGGATGCTTAGACTCAATGTTCTTGCTAAGTGGTGTCAGCAGGTGAGTTCGACTCGCTTGTGTTTTCCTCGAGCTCACTTAGCTAGCTGGGTTTCACCTTTTGTCTTGCTAAAAGATTTGTGGGTTTTGTTGAAATTAAAGTTTTCTGTTTTAAAAGATTTGAGTTCTTTTCTTTCTTTTTTCCTTTCCTTTTTTGTTTTTTTTGTGGTAAAAGAATTGTTGGTTTTGCGTTTTAAATCAGTGACTCAGTTAAACTGGTAGAATCTTTGTTTTTAGTTGTTTGATTACCGAGCTATTGAAATTGGAACTAAAGATTTATTTTTTAATTTAAGTGTAATTTTTCTTTTGTATCTGGCTTTGTAATGTATCTAATTTTAGTGAATCCGAATCCCTTGAAGTGTAGAAATGAGGTACTGTTATGGAATTTCAGCTTAGTATTTGAGAGTCATGGAAGGAGGAGGAAGAAATACAAATATTTGGAAAACAAATGCTGTGAAAAGTTAATCAAGAGTCAGTTTTGGTTGTTTTAATGCCCATCTCTTATTCAAAAAACTAGTAATGTGCTCAAATAGATTTATAGTGGGAGGACGAAGGTGTAAGAGTTTACCTGACGAATGCTGGAGTATTATGGATATGCTTACTTTTTTACTTCTATTAACCATGCTACGAGTTGCAACGCCTTTTATGACTTCAATGTTCTATGCCAACCCATTAGATCATGCCACTATAGTAGTTGGACTCAGTGTAGCTATCAACTTCAATGGTATAATCCTTCGATATAAGTGTAGACTCTGTGGAAGTTGAATATCATATGAAGATGCACCTTAAGATTTTGCAGGCTTTTGTAGTATTAATTAATGTTTTACATCATTTTAATCGTGTTTGTTGGGCCATCAAAGAGCAAGTATCATCTGACTCATTTAAGGAGTTAAACTCTTATGATGTGCTACTACTAAATTGTGTGTGAAAGTAAGTATGTATTTCTGATTCTTTAATAAAATTCCATTGAGTCTTCTCCACATGGGAATTAATTGACATATTAGCTATATATGTTCATATTTAGCCTTATCTTGTGATGTGCAGGTTCCATTGATACAGTATTGCCAGCAATTGGTATCTACTTTGTCAAGTCATGATACATGTTTCACCCAGGCTGCAGACTCGTTATTCTTCATGCATGAGGGGCTACAGCAAGCTCGGGCCCCTGTCTATGATGTTCCATCTGCTGTTGAAGTCCTACTCACAGGATCATATGAGCGTTTACCAAAATCTATAGAAGCTGTGGGTATGCAAAGCTCATTAAGTGAAGATCAGCAGAAGCCTGCTTTGAGAAAGCTGGACACACTTGTACGCTCTAAATTACTTGAAGTTTCACTGCCCAAGGAAATTTCTGAAGTGAAAGTTTCCAATGGTACAGCTCTGCTTCGTGTAGATGGCGAATTTAAGGTGTTAGTTACTCTTGGTTATCGAGGACACCTATCAATGTGGAGGATTTTGCATTTAGAATTACTTGTTGGTGAGGGAAGTGGGCTTGTGAAACTAGAAGAGATGAGAAGGCATGCTCTTGGTGATGATTTAGAACGCAGAATGTCTGCAGCAGAGAATCCATTCAATACCTTATACTCAGTTCTGCATGAGCTTTGTGTTGCACTTGTTATGGACACTGTGATAAGGCAAGTACAGGCACTTCGACAAGGGAGATGGAAAGATGCTATTCGCTTTGAGCTGATATCTGATGGAGGAAGTGGTGGTTCCACACAGGTGAATCAAGATAATGAATCTGATTCTGCTGGTCTAAGAACTCCAGGATTAAAACTTGTCTATTGGTTAGATTTTGATAAAAACTCGGGTGCTTCAGACTCAGGAGCTTGCCCATATATAAAAATTGAACCTGGACCAGACCTGCAGATTAAGTGTCAACATAGCACTTTTGTTATAGACCCATTAACTGGCAAGGAGGCAGCGTTCTCCCTTGACCAAAGTTGCATTGATGTTGAGAAGCTGCTGTTAAGAGCTATATCGTGCAATAGATATACTCGCCTGCTGGAAATTCAGAAGGAGCTGGTGAAAAATGTGCAGATTTGCCGAGCTACTAGTGATGTTGTTCTCCACTCACAGGCTGATGAACCTGACAGTGAGCATAAAAAGGTTGCTTCCCTTTTATTATGGGTTTATTTGCTGACAACTTACTCAGGAATGTCATAGTAAAGGATCATGCATGAATGGTCATGGAGCCTAAGGACAAAGTTTTTTTCACTTTACGTCTAACTCTCAATTTAACTGGAGATTTTTATCTCTGTCCTATCTTCAATGGGGAAAAAAGAATCAACCAATTGGACTTGATTGTTTTTAAAAAGGTTTAAATGATTCTTTGTATGTATATATGTTGTGTATAAAAGATCTTGTGTGTTTCTTTTTTTTTTTTAAATTACTGTCACTTACATGTGAAAGTGATGAATTTCCTTATGATGCTGCTCGCAAATTGGCACTTAAAAAAGAATTTTGCTATTTTTTTCTCCACCAACACAATCCTATATTAGGAGATAGAATATACATGGGCAAAAACTATAGTGTTGTTGTTTCATTACTTTGTCTTTGAAAACCTGCTTTCATCACTATAGTCTGTTGCTCGAGTTTGTGATTCTGGTATCACCGATGATACTTTGTGGTAACTTCTCTTTTCTCCATTTTGTGCTGCAGAAGGATGCTAAGCTTGACAATAAGGAGCATGAGGGGCAAGAAGTATTACGTGTCCGTGCTTATGGCTCATCATATTTTACCCTTGGAATAAACATAAGGTTCTATTCTTTACCCCTTCAAATAATGTATAATTTCCTCTGTGTTTAGTACTTGATTTTTTTCACTTTGCTCTCCTCTACCACATGTGTGCACTTGCCTTTAGTAATCCATTCTCAACATTAGGAACCTATTGATATGAAGGAAAAACAGAAAAGATCAGTGCCCATAGCGTTCACTTCTATGATCTAGTTGATATAGCATTTAGCATTGAGAATGTAATTCCTTGTGTAAGTAATTTAAGATCCAGGTAATTAGTTGCATGTGGAAAGCTATATGCATGCCTGTTTAACTATGGAAGGATTTGGTCACATTCCTAGAAGAGTTTCAGTGGTCCTTGTTTTAGACCATGGTAAGTGTAGGAACTATGGTTCATGCAAGCAGATTCTAAGATTGTTGCTGCGCTTGAAATTTGACGTTCTGCCATTGAAGTGAGGTTGGATTATCTAGCAATTCAGCCTGCAAACATATTTGCTGTGCACTTTGATGAGTGTTGTCTCTGGCTTTCACTAGCACAAGAACCAGTTAACTTGGTTCTTCATTTTCACAGGGCTAATGGAACCTTTCTTTTACTGTAAGGGTTTCATTCATTACTAAAATTTACCGGTTATCCATGAGTTGGGTCCATTCTAGATTGAAAAGTATCTTATATTTTATCAGAAAACTAAGCAACAGTGTTGTTTCTTAACTTAAAATTGGCAAGGGAATTTTACTTGCTTGATCTAGCAAGAAGTTCTTTTAAGAAATTTTATGTTTAGAGATATGTGCATGGTTTTCAAAATGTTTTGGAAGTAGAAGAAGATATTATTATATGAAGTGTTGGAAGAGTTGGCTTTACTGGGATCAAACCTAGCAAGAAATTTTCTTTTCTAGGTTATCAGATGTATTATTTCTGCTTTTGCCACTTGAGTATTACTCGTACCTGACTTTCGAGGATGCCCTTCACGCCTCTCTCTCAGAAAATAACAATGGGGCACTTTCAGTTGTACTTGGTGATTCTTTTGCTGCTTCTCACCTTGTTAATTTTTTCCATTTAATGACTTTTGAGCTGTCATCTTTACACTTGTACTTAGTTGTGTTAATGAGCATGTCTTTGCCTAGTTTAGGATTATTGAAAGTTTGTTTTGGATTGCAGGAATGGCCGCTTTCTTCTCCAGTCATCCCAGAATATTCTCTCACCTTCAGCATTGTTAGATTGTGAAGAAGCTTTAAATCAAGGAACGATGACAGCGGCTGATGTTTTTACTAGCCTGAGAAGCAAAAGTATATTACATCTATTTGCCTCTATTGGCAGATTCTTAGGCCTCGAAGTAATCAACTCCTGCCTTTTTGTTTGTTGTTACTAATTGCTGTATAGTTGCATTTGTGTTTCATTTGTTTGTTTGCTATAAATTAATGAATCTGGATGTTTGATTCTTGTAGGTCTATGAACATGGTTTTGCTGCAGTGAAGGTGCCCAAGAACCTTGTGAATGGTTCTGCTGTACTGGTAATGGGGTTTCCTGACTGTGAGAGTTCTTATTTTCTGCTGATGGAACTTGATAAGGATTTCAAGCCTCTGTTTAAACTGCTAGAGACTCAGCCAGATCCATCAGGGAAGGGTCCGTCATTTAATGACTTGAATAATGTGTTGCGCATCAAGAAAATTGACATTAGCCAGATGCAGATGCTTGAAGATGAAACAAATTTAAGCATACTTGACTGGGGAAAATTACTTTCATATTTGCCTAATATTGGGGGTCCAAATCAGACCTCTGAACATGGCCTTCTTTCTGAATTCAACCTAGATAGTTCTATGCAGATTTCTGGGGGTCCTTCATTAAGCTTTTCATCAATTGTTGATGAAGTTTTTGAAACTGAAAAGGGGACATCTGCCACTCCTTTTCCTTCTCAGAATTTTTCTTCATTCAGCTCATCTCCTGCTTCTCATCTTGGTTCTGTCCCGATGAATATTCATGGTGTAAAAGCTGGAACACCCTCTCCAAAGTGGGAAGTGGGTTTGCAGGTCTCACAGCTTAATAATGTTGCAAAAGTATCAAGTCCAGCCACTCATTATGGTAGTTCATTATATCCATCAAGTGGTCTGAAGGGCTCACTTCAGTCTAGTTCTTTTGGTTCATTGTCTTCTGGTACAGGAAGAGGCACATCTGCGAAGAAGCTATCCACTTCAAAATCTGATCAGGATCTGGCTTCTCTTAGATCTAATCACTCAGTTGAGCTTGGAGCATTGGATGAAGATCAGTTGAGATTGCTAAATGATACTTCAAAGGATGCACTGTCAGCAAGTAGGTCATCTCGACTATTATCTCCACCCAGACCAACTGTTCCTCGAGTCTCTGCACAAATTGCAAAGCCTAATGGACCTAGAAGCTCATCCTCCGCAAATCTAACTGCATCTGTTAGGTTTGCTGGATCAAGCCCTTTGGCTTCACCACCCGTATGTAAGATACCTTCTCTGAGTTCATCCTTTTTCTGGATCTGTCTGTTTAAATTTGTTTTATGGTTAGGTATAATTGACTGGCAAAATGCACCTTTTGCAGCCCAGGCAGCAGAAACTCCAATTTGTCATGGTACTTCTCATGATGTTGCCAAACATGACAAAAATCCACGAAAGCGTACAGTTTCAGATATGTTGAGTTTGATTCCATCTCTCCAAGGCATAGAGGCTGATGCAGGAATTCGTAAGAGAAAGAAAACCTCTGATGTGGCTTACACCCAGCAGCCTTCATCACAGGTGCTTATTTCTACAGAAATGATCAATAAAACTGAAGTATACAGTTATGGGAATCTTATAGCTGAAGCAAATAAAGGGAATGCACCTTCTTGCATCTATGTTTCTGCTCTTCTTCATGTGGTAAGACATTCTTCACTCTGTATTAAACATGCAAGACTAACTAGCCAGATGGAGGAACTGGACATTCCATATGTTGAAGAAGTGGGTCTAAGAAATGCATCCTCCAATATATGGTTCCGACTTCCATCTGCCCGAGGTGATTCATGGCGGCATATATGCTTGCGACTTGGCAGGCCTGGACGCATGTCCTGGGATGTCAAGATAAATGACCAACACTTTAGAGATTTGTGGGAACTTCAGAAGGGAGGTAATAATACACCTTGGGGTTCTGGCGTACGCATAGCCAATACATCTGATGTGGATTCTCATATTCGTTATGATCCAGATGGTGTTGTTCTGAGCTATCAATCTGTTGAGGCAGATAGTATTAAGAATCTGGTGGCAGATATACGAAGGCTCTCTAATGCTAGAATGTTTGCTCTTGGGATGCGGAAATTGCTTGGGGTTAGAGCAGATGAGAAACCTGACGAAGGCAGTGCAAACTCTGATGTTAAAGCATCAGTTGGAGGCAAAGGTGCTGTTGATGTTGCTGATAAGTTATCAGAACAGATGAGAAGGTCTTTCAAAATTGAGGCCGTAGGACTGTTGAGTTTGTGGTTTTGCTTTGGATCAGGTGTTTTAGCTCGCTTTGTTGTGGAGTGGGAATCAGGTAAAGAAGGCTGCACAATGCATGTGTCCCCTGACCAACTTTGGCCTCATACCAAGGTTTGTTTTTCTAATTCTTTCTTTTTAAATTGAAATTTTTCCTCATCTAGTACTTTTTCTCATTTATTTTACCTTTATTTTATACATAAGTTTTAATCATGCTTTTCATTCTGATTTGGTGTTTGAATACAATCCTCCGGTATAATCTCCATGACACATTCATATGTTCTATGGCCTATGCCAGTCCTATTCATTTTTTATTGGTATCATTTGTGAGCAACTTATTAATTTTCTTCCATGTTTCTTTTTCCTTATGTAAAATTACAAAATGTCTTGGCCTATCTTTAACTTTTTTCTTTTTTTTCCCTAAGAACTTGACTAAGAATGTTAGATGGGCTTAAGATAGTGGCATTTATTCTGAGTTTTTCAGAATTACACTGAATGAAAGGTTACCGGTGCCATCTTGGTTGATTTTTTTTTTCCTGTAATTGGGTGAAGGGGGATTTGAACTTTGCTTTTAAAGTAGGGAGATCATGCACCAACCAATGAGCCAAATCTCGGGCTTTGATGCTTGGATGAATACTTTAATACCTTTTACTTTGCTAGCTTTTGGACAAATGGTTGTTATCTTAAAGTTGTTGCATCATTTTGTTGGAAGTGGACTGATATAAAGGTTGATCATTTATGAGCATAAGGAGTTCCCTCAACTGATCAGTAAACCAGTAACCTACATGTATGTGTTTAAGTAGGGTTTCAATGGAAATTTCCTGTGAACTACATTGTAGCAGTGTGTGATAACTTATGAGATGTGGCTTGATAAATATGAATAAGCTAATCTCACATAAGCAATGGGGAATGTTTTTCATCTTAAACACATGATACTTTTTCAACTTTGGAATATAATGTAGATTACTTTGTATTCTGGATAGTACAGGAACTTGGCTTGGGTTCAAATCTAACCTTTCTTGGTTCCAGTTACCTATGATTGCTATAAATGCACTAATTTATTCAGTTGCTTTGTACAGTTTTTGGAAGATTTCATAGATGGAGCTGAAGTTGCATCCCTCTTGGACTGCATTCGGCTTACTGCAGGACCTTTGCATGCTCTTGCAGCTGCAACTCGGCCTGCTCGAGCTAGTCCTGCTCCAGGAGTCCCTGGAGCATCTGCAGCTGTTTCTTCCATGCCAAAACAGTCAGGTTACATACCATCCCAGGGACTTCTGCCAAGTAGTTCAACTACAAATGTTAATCAGGCTGCTTCTGGTCCAGCAGGAAATCCTGTTGCATCTGGTTCCGCAAGCTCTCTGGGAAATCATGGCCTCCATGGGGCTGGAATGTTAGTTGCCCCTCCAGGGAGAGGTGGCCCTGGCATTGTCCCCAGCTCACTGTTGCCCATTGATGTTTCTGTTGTATTACGTGGTCCATATTGGATACGCATAATATATCGCAAGCGTTTTGCAGTTGACATGCGATGCTTTGCTGGAGATCAGGTTTGGCTGCAACCAGCGACACCACCTGCAACACCACCCGCGGGGGGATCTTCTGTCGGAGGGTCCTTACCATGTCCACAGTTCAGGCCTTTCATTATGGAGCATGTTGCCCAAGAATTAAATGGATTAGATTCTGGTTTCACCAGTGGTCAACAAACAGTTGGCCTGGCAAATTCAAACAATCCAAACTTGAATTCAGGTCCACAGCTTTCAGCAAATGGAAATAGAGTTAATCTCCCTACTTCGGCAGCAATGTCTAGGGCAGCAAATCAGGTAGCTGGTTTAAACCGTGTGGGAAATGCCCTTCCAGGATCACCAAATCTGGCTGTTGTGAGCTCGGGATTACCAATACGTCGATCGCCTGGTAGTGGTGTTCCTGCACATGTAAGGGGGGAACTGAATACAGCTATTATTGGTCTTGGTGATGATGGAGGATATGGAGGTGGATGGGTTCCTGTTGTTGCTCTTAAGAAGGTTCTGAGGGGTATTCTCAAGTACCTTGGAGTTCTATGGTTATTTGCCCAGTTACCAGATCTTCTGAAAGAGATCCTGGGATCAATCTTGAAGGAGAATGAAGGCACACTTTTGAACTTGGACCTGGAACAGCCTGCCTTGCGTTTCTTTGTGGGGTAAGATAATGAAAGCTCTAAATTTACAGTCACAATATGTTTCTCTAGTTACCTTTCCCACACGCAGGAAACTTCTGTCTTTAGTTCTTGTTTTCTCTTTATATTGATGAATTTGCTGGCTTTATGTTCAAAGTACATGATTAATTTGGTTGCTTCAATTGCCCTTGGGACCAATAGATGGATAATAATTTATGTACAAGATATGATAATTAGGATTACTTCTAACCATGACCAATATAAAGGTACAGATGCCTAGCATTGAATGTGTCAACCTCCTGTAGAAGTTTCCTGTTGGTTCGCATGGCTAGGTGTGTTTCGACCATCTGAAAATTTGGTTGAATCTATTGTGTCTTGCATTGTAATTCCTGAAAGACAATGAATTCAGTAGAGAGAGTTATGCAGAAGACATGGTGGTCAGTCTTAGGCTATTTTGTGTGCTGATATCACTATGGGAAGACAGGAACTGCTTTCAGATGAGTGTTTGCAGCTTCAAGTTGTAGTATGGGATTTGACTTCCTAACTGACCACATTGTTTCCTTTCCATATGATTATTAAGCTTTTTTTTATTATAAAAATTAGAAAATAGAAAGATTTCAGCGAACATGGCTAGCTAACCAAATAAAAGTATGGGATGAAAATAGAGATGGAAAAGTATAATATAATTGATTGGGATTCATTTGGCACATAGCCTTGGCTGGATAATGAGACAGTGAAACAGGGGAGGACAGTGCAACATTGTTGATTGTTTGATTTCTTTTGGAATGCTCCTTTCTCTTTAGGCTGATTTTCAGTTATTATATATGGAGGAAATCTGTGTTTGGATAGTCATCTGATTGCTTCTCTTTCTGCAGGGGCTATGTGTTTGCTGTAAGTGTCCACAGAGTTCAACTTCTTCTTCAGGTTCTTAGTGTGAAGCGCTTCAATCAGCAGCAGCAGCAACAGCAGCAACAAAACAATGCTAATGCTCAAGAGGAATTAACTCAATCTGAAATATGTGAGATATGTGACTACTTCAGTCGCCGCGTTGCATCAGAACCCTATGATGCCTCACGAGTTGCATCATTCATTACTCTTCTCACGTTACCTATATCAGTTTTAAGAGAATTCCTTAAATTAATAGCATGGAAGAAAGGTTTAGCCCAGACACAAGGTGGAGATATAGCTCCTGCACAGAAACCCCGAATTGAGTTATGTCTTGAAAATCATACTGGGGTAAATGTTGATGATAGTTCCGAAAGTTCATCCATGACTAAAAGCAATATCCACTATGATCGACCTCATAACTCCGTGGATTTTGCACTGACCGTTGTACTTGACCCTGCCCATATACCTCATATAAACGCTGCTGGTGGCGCTGCTTGGCTGCCGTACTGCATCTCAGTGAGATTAAGATATTCATTTGGTGAAAACCCCAGCGTGTCCTTTCTTGGCATGGAAGGAAGCCATGGAGGACGAGCGTGCTGGTTGCGTCTCGATGACTGGGAGAAATGCAAGCAGAGGGTGGCTCGAACTGTGGAGGTTAGTGGGTGTACAGCAGGAGATGCTGCTCAAGGAAGGTTGAGGGCAGTGGCAGACCATGTACAAAGAGCACTCATTTGTGCATTCAAGGATTGAGAGATGGTGTGGGCAAAGACGGATTCACAGATCCTAGGAGCCTTTTTTTTGGTAGCATCATGTAACTACAAGTTTGAAGAAAAAGTTTTACTTGTGTCTAGTGATTTAATTAGCATTTTCTCTGTAAATTTGATTAGTGTTAATATCACACAACTGGCAAGTTCTTTTAAGGAAGTTCTTTTTAGCAATCCTTAGCTCTCAGCCTCAAAGATATTTTCTAAGATTTAAAGCATGATAAAAAGTTATAAGTAGGGTTCTTCTTCAACAATTATGAGGATTCGACTTGAAGATGTGTTACCGCTCCTATCCTTTTCAAAGTGTCCCAAGATTTTTAACTCATTGTGCTTTGGAAGTCCAATTTGTTTGTTTCCTCTTCCAGTCACATAGGGTTTTGATAATGTAATATCAGCCAAATGAAAGTTAATGTCCAAGTTCCTAATACTTTTGTAACCTTAATTATTACGGACTTGAAAAGATTATTTATAAGTTTTTTTTGATTATCAAGAACTCGAAGAGTCTTTAAGTATCACGAACTTGAAGAAAATAACACTTTCATAAAGATCTCATAATTATTACGAATTTGAAAATCGTAACATTTAAAAAAAAAAAAAAATCCTTAATATCACAAACTCCAAAAACATAACCTTTAATTATCACGAAATTGAATATGTGAAATCTTTTATCTTGAATCGCTATCCTTTCTGTCAAACCAAAAGCCTCAAAACCCATAAATTGTGTAATATTTTATGTTTCATATTTATCCTCTTTTCTCCCCAACTAAAGGCATATTCCCATAAAATATGCAGTTGACACTTTGGAATTTAGGTTGAATTCTCCAGAGTGATCATCATTCACCACCAGATTAAATTCTTTTTGTACTATTCCAGATAAGAAGAAAAGTGTCACATCCTTTACCCCCTCCCCCTCCCCTTTTTGGTAGTAGATGTATACATTACAAAAAAAAAAAAAAACATACAGCTTCTCTGCCTCCTTTCTCTCTCCAATAACTCATCCCATTCAGCAAAATTTCAAAAAGGGGGCTCACCTCACTTTTGTAGAAACAACAAGCTCAACCTTAGACACAGTGTTTAGCAAACTTCTTTATGAATAACCAGAAAGTTCCCACAAAGCAGTCCATTATCAAATTTCAACTTGAATTAAAATTTTTCTGCAAATGCATCATACACATACCTATCCATCCCTTTTCAATGGTCCCACTTCCCACTATCCCAGAGACAAAAAGAAAGAAAGCGAGTTCCCACCACTCAGTATTTTTTTTTTTTTGGGTCATCCTCCACTCACCCAGCTATGGATATTAGAAGAGGAAAACATCAATGAAACCTTTGAAAAGTTTTTTTTTTCCCTTGACTACACCATGGAGTGTAACATCAAGATGCCTTTCCAAGTTTTTTTTTCAAGATAGGCATGGAAAACACTCCTTTTTTTTTCTTTGCTTTTGGAACAAAACTGGAAAAAAGAAGGATGGAAAAGGTTGCACTGACTTGATTGATGTTGCCAATGAGTGTTCCAAAGATTGGACCAAAGCACGAAATAGCCATCGCGTGTGAGTACAGGACAGGACTATTACAGGATTTGGGACCCCAAAATGCACGGTAAGGAGTCATTTTTACGGGCATGCACACGCGGTTGCATCATGCTGTTGTTTTGCTCTATGAAGGGGTGCTTGATTCGGGTTTCACTATCGTTGGTGCGTCCGGTTGGTGTGTGCGGAAGATCGCGGAGGCCAGTGATATGGGCATGATGCAAAGTGCCTTGGACTGAAGAAACTGCATGGCAGCTCCAATGTCTTCTTCCATCAGCTTAGCCACTTGCTGTTCAGTTCCATCATTTGACCATTTCTCCCAGGCAGGCTGGGTTCCACCTTCTATGCCATCTCCCTATTCACAGAAAGATAAAAAGTAAATCAAGGAAAACAAAACTTAGAAAACACGGTACATCTGAAAAAGACAGCCAACTACTTGATCCAGTTAATAGATTTGCCGAAAATGACCTGTCGAATGTACATGTATATCCTAGTATACAAGCGCAACGTATGGGACCCGAAGAGAATTTACATTTGCAAACTACGAAGTGACAAGGGATTATGACAACAACAGAGATAGCTGTACATACAAGTTTTCACTTAGTTCTTATGGTTTCATGCATACTCAATAGTTTGGTTCCTAATCATGGAAATTTGCATGCTCAATACTACATTCTGCATGTTTTCATAGCATGATTTCTCTTTTTTTTATAGGTTCACAAAATGAAAGGAAAATTTCAGAATCATGATTCTTCCATATGCACTACCTCGACAGATGATAGTGGCACATCAGCTACAAGCTGAGCCACGGCACCTGCTGCACCGAGTCTGCTCATGCTCAGGACCTGTTCAAACATTGAACGAAATTAATGGCATTTTGTGAATATAATTGATAACAGAAATTTGCTGTGGGACAAAAGCAGAAACAGTAGAATCCAGTTTCACATTATTTACTATTCCAAGTAACAGTAATGCAGTTCACATTCTTTACTATTCGATAATGACTTATTTTCAGCTTTGAGATTCCGACACCAGACAAGAGTCAATTCAGTATGACATTGTAACTACTACACATAAAGGAATGCCTTAAGGTCTTCATAGATGTGTATAGGATTCAGCAGGAGGGCCCTACCTGAGATAAAGGACTTGCTAAAGACTTTGGAAAGACATTATCGGAACAACTAATTCAAATTAGTTAGGAACTTTTAGATAGTGATGATGAGGGCTTTTTTTCTTCCTTTTTGTTTTTATTTTTTAAAATTCTTAGGCTTAAAGAAAATTCTATTGCAAAAGCAGCAATGATGAGTTCTTCAATAGCAGTGATGAATTCAGTTAAGTGTTCTTAAAGTACATGGAGAGAATGGAATGCTTAAAAATGAAATCTCAGAAGATATTTGCAACTGAAGTATCTTTAAAATGATTCCTTTCTTAACTTACTGAGAAAGACTATTTAACAACAACCATTTGAAGAACAATGAATCTTAGTCACATCAAGATTGAAATCGAGATTTTGATTGTTAATACCTTGACTTGAAGCCTTAGAAACTTCACATAATCTACAATTTCGTCAAGCATGGCTGCCCTATCCGTCTGCAGAAGATTTAGCAATGCATCAGCAAATACGGATCTTAGATGCCACAAACAGATTCCCCCATCATTTCAAAATTGAACAGTAGCACGAACTCCATGGATTTCATTGAAAATGGAAAAGTTTTCATGATATTCATCTCGCCATGTAGAAGCAGACGTAACAAAACTTGGGGCAAGGGAGAAGTCTTAAGATAACAGAACACTTCCAAATACTAAACAACTAGAAGCTCTAGCCTTTGGCTTTGGTCAATAAGATAGAGCAATAAAAAATTCCACTCTAAAGCAGAAAAACAGCAACCAGTAGGACAGAATAAGTCGGTTTATTTTACTTTTTTACATACCAGGAAGAAGAATGAAATAAGAGCAGCAAACAAGTAGACATAAATCATTTATAAATTATGCCGAGCATGTCCAAACCTTGTTGCAGCTAGGAACCAACTCCTGCAAAGCTTTCATTCTTTCTGCGATTCTTTCTCTGCGTAACTGCATTGACAGAAGGATGTGGAGGGAGGGGGCCCAGGTGCAAAAGCTTGTAAGTAAAGAAGGAACATATACAAATAACTAGAAGATAAAGACTAATTAAACAAAAGAATGAACAGATTACCAAGATTTATTTCATCCAAAAAGAAAAAGATACCAAGCTTCATTATTAAGAAAATATATATATAAAAAAAAAGGATGTCAAAGAAAGATCATAGCAAGCATCTTCAACGAAAAGGAACTAAGCAGCACCTCATAAAAGAACTCTGACTTGACAGAAGCCCCATGTAACATAATTATAGGTTTTATGAAATAGAAAATCAAGTTTACCCGCTCAGCAATACTGTGCGGATCCGTTGCCTGTCCTCGTCTTGCTCGCACCCTTGGACGGATGGCAGGTGGGTGCGGTGCAGCAGCAACTGGACCTGATGTTGGCTGGCTATGAAATTGCTGCATCAGGATGTAATGGATTGTGTGGTGTTAGGGACCATTAGCAAACATGATGGAGATGCATACTAAAAGCAAGAAATTTGCAACTACGACAGCGTGTGGAAAAGGGGAAAAAAAACAGCTTCAAAGGCTAAAGTTTTGGTCAGTATTAATGTTCATAAAGGAGTAGACTTTTAACCATTCTGTACAGATGGCTCACTTGCCTAGTTCAAAATATCATATAAGTTTAAGATCATCTGAAGAGCTGGATTCAGGTAAGCATTAAGCACAAAAGAGCATATGAACTAATAGTTCTCAAATCTCAATGTTGGAAACATGACTCGGTGAATGGATTCGATGATTAAATTACTCCATACACTTTCATTCAGGATTCTCGAGATTAAATTTCATCATCGAGCTTCCTAAAACTGATTAAGACTCGAAACTAACGCAAATCTAACCAAGGGTACTTCTATAATTTCTTATGAACTTAATCACCGACTTTCTAGAGCTCGAAGTCAAACAAGAAAAGTTTCCACGCCAATGGGAAATCAGCAAACTAAGAAATTTTATTCCCCAAAATCATGCCAAAAATCTGCAAATTAAAAATTGACACAAAGATATCCAAATGGCTTAACCAAAACAATGCAGTCATCCGCATAAGTCAAACATTTGACCTGGGCCCTTTCTTTAATTAAACTGGAAACTCAAAGTCAACGTTTTTTGATGCGATTGTTGACACGCGCTTGTTATCAAACACTGAAAGAGCGTGGAAAGCTATTTCTTGACCAAGATTATCACCACAAATGCTGAAAAGGACCACTCACGCCCTACCTTTGAAACCCAGATGAGATGATAATTGCAGAGTTCCACGCACGTGTGGAGTAAGTCACACGTGCACGGCACATTCTCTGTTGTCAGTAATTTACTTTTCCTTTCACCCCCACTCTCCCTCAAAAGAGCGTGCAGAGCACCGAATAGTAAAAAAAAAAAACCCTAGATTTTTCCCAAATATCAAATATACCCCTGACCTTAATCATGATGAACCGTACAAAAAGGTCAGATTTTACAGTACACCCTAAAAGAAAAAGAGAACAAAAAGAGAAAGCAATGCCACAGGCCCCTAGTTGGACCATTTTAAGCCAAATATCAAGGGCATTTTCGTCCAAAAAAGTTAAGTTCACCTGGTGAAGCTGGGGAGGAGGCTGAGGAGGGGGAGGTGAAGGACGGATTTGCTGAGTTTGCATTTGTCCAAAGGGTGGAAACAAGCTTGTCATATGCATGGAATCTCTCTCCTGCCACCATGAGCAAAGTTACAAAGACACACCAATGACTGAATTACTCTTCTAACTTTCTTCATTTTAAGCATATAAAACCTTTATGCAGAAACTTTTGTTCAAATTTGAAAGGTGTAAGTCCAAAGAAAGTTGGGAGAATTTCCCAATGGGAAAAAGCTGACCTTGAAAGAGAAAAAAAAGTTAGGTGCACAGATTTAGGTTTGAATTTCCAGAGCATGAAAGCAGCTGAAAAATTCAGAATCCGTTTTAAAATAATAGCCTTTGTACCTAATATCCTATCCTATCATTTACAAATCTTTGAAAAAAAGAAAATTTTGCTAAGATTCTACCATTATTACATGTCCATACCCCAGAGTAGACTGTTTGTTCTCAGACTCAAAAGAAAGAGAAAGAAATCATTTTTTGTATTTATTCTTCATACAACTGAGAAAGAAAAAAGGAACTAAAAATAATAGAAAAAGGACAACCCAAAACTGCCAATCCTGAAATAATTCATTACTCCAGGACAAAACAAATTATGCAGCAATTTTCCCATACCCAACTTCAAAAAGTAAAGGGAAGATACTGAAAACAAACAAAAATAGGCACAGATGGAAAGAAAGAGATAGATATTGAATGTCATACACTGATTCCAGAAACAGCAGAAGCAGCTGAACAAGAAGCATTATTGTTATTATTGTTGCTGTTATTGTTGTTGCTGTCAACTACAACTCCATCTTCATGTCGTAAGAATCCATGTTCCAAATTCAAACCCAGAGGCATCATTCCCATACCGACACCAATTCCCATCCCTCTAAACCCTCCACCACCACCGTCACCACCACTGCCACCAGCTGGACCGCCACTTGACCCTAACTGTAACACCATAGGCAACGTGGCACCACCAACTTCACTAGCACCTCCACCACCAGCACCACCACCGTAGCCTGGTGGCACTGCCAGGATCTGCTCAAAGAAATCATCACCTAACCCTTCCTGTTGATTACCTGCCATGTCTTATCACTAACAAAGCAACTGCCCTCTGTCACTTGTATATATATATATATATATATAAAAGACTTTGTCGTTGAGTTTTACTGTATATAGAAGAAGTGTTTTTCAATGTTTTTGGCAGTGGGAAGAGATTCTAAAAACTTGGTTCTTTCTCTCTTTTTTTTTTCTTTCTTTTTTTTCTTGGTGGGTTTATAGAAAGTTATGGGGTTTTAACGGGGTAACCAAGAAAGGTGAAGGGTGTTGGTGAAATGGGTGGCAGATCCGGAGCCCGATAACCCGGAAAGAGAATTGCGGATTCCAAGAAGAATTTTCAATTCACTGCCTTTTTCTTAGTGTTGGTCTCTACTGTTTTCTTTATGGTTTAAAGGGGAAGTTGTGAGAGAGATAGAAGGAGAGAGGGTTTTGAGAAGAGAAACTGAAACTGGAAAGAGTGTTTCTTCCTAGTCTTGTTTTGGCCTTTGAGTCTTACTTTGTGTTTTGTGAGAGAGTAGCTTTGGTTTGTGTTGTGAGCTATGGCTTTAAAGCCAGACAGAGAGAGAGAGTGTAATGGGAAAGCTTTCCTTTTGGAAAGGAAAAGAAAATAAAAGAGTCGGGAACTAAAGCCAACTCGCATGGAAGAGCGTGCGGAAACAATCAAAGGATTGAAGAATTGATGAAGGCCATTTTCTATTCTATATAATAATATACTAATATATTCAATCTTCTAATTCATCATATACGACGTAATTAATTTAATTAATCAAAATCTAACCACGTACATTAACATATTTATTAAACATATTATACAACACGACTAATACATGTATTATAAAAATTAAATTAAATTTTATATGACGTAACACTATTAATAGTTAGTTTAAGTAGGCATAATATTATTGATTTGTTTGAATTGTATTAAAAATGTTCATAAAACGCTTATATGGATTTGTATGATAATTTAATTAACTAAATGAGTTAGAAAAATCTTAAACGGGTTTTAACTTGTTTAAATCACATAATTGTCATATCTTAAATGTATAGATAAAACTAATACATAAAACGCGATAATCTTAAACCTAAACTCATTTAATTTTATATTATTTTTATATAATACTAAAATGTCGTATCTAAAATTATCAAGTGTATGGTATATGGTAAATTAATTACAAAAAAAAACTAGTTTAACATTGATTTAGGTATGTGATTAACAACAATACTTATTTTAAAAATAAAAAAAATCCTATTTTATATCAAATTTATGTAGATTGAGAACAAAGTTTAATATTTAAGAATTAATTAAAATTTAACAATAATCTAAGTGGATCTTTTCATCATCAAGAGACAAATTGGAGCAATATGTTTATCTTATACTATTTGCTTTCTTTCCTTTTATTCTCTATTTATTTATTTATTTATTATTGTCTTTTCTATATAATTTGTGCTATGTGACACATTAGAATCCAAATCATACAAATACCTTTTAAAGCGTGTGTTATCTATACATTACAAAATTAGAAGAAAGGCATTTATATATCACAAATTTGCTATTAATTTAATTGTTGTTATTAATTTTTATTTATTTATTTACTTTTTTAATCCCTCACCTACTTTCTGCCCCCATCCCTTTCTCTTAAGCTAAAAATTGGAGGATTGCAAATTTTTTTTATGTGGTGTATATGAGATTCCATCATGTCCAATAGATGGTACTCTCCATTTCAGTGATCAAATGAGTGGGCCACTTAGGTCTAGATCAGAGTGATTAATTAACCAGTAATGCTTCCAATTTGTTTTTTTGTCTAATCAAACCTTAATCCCTTTCTTTGGATCTTAATCAGTTTTCTTAACACGTGATTACCAACCTAATCAAGAAAATTAAAGAAAATGGCCTGTGCTAAGGATGGGGTCCATCTCAAGAAGAAACAATGATTCTTGGCCCACCAGTGAATAATTTAGAGGAAGAGAAGAAGAAAGTCAATTTGAGTGGGCTCAGACTAACCCACCAAGGGGAAAGAATGGGGAAGTGGGCTCAGGCTGAAACTACAGATCATTAATCAATAATAGCAGCTATGATTCTTGCTCTGGAGACAATATAAAATAAGCACAAAAGCAGCTTTTTCTCAGTCCATCCTTCAGCCAGAACAGATACTTGGAGATTTTCTTTTTTTTTTCTTTTTAAGCCTAATGCAATGCAAGTACCACACTGCAACTCCCACGTTTATAGGCTTTACAGGATTTCCCTACCTATGCGATGTGAGATTGAAGCATCCTGCTTACTTTCTTTGAAGGGTTACTGTGACACAAGAACATAGCATTACAACTCGAATCTATGATCTTGACCCGACTTCCGACATCTCAACCATCTGAGCTATAGCTCTCGTGCAGGATAAAAATCCGGAGCACTCGAACTTGTCAGTTTGGTCAATGGATACTAAAACCATAATTTCTCAAACATGCACTGGAAACAATGTATCAAGTGATGGTCTTACCATTGAAAAAAAACTGCTAACATAATTTATCTAGGTTCAAAATTATTTGTTCTAAGCTCATCGATACAACAGATATGAATTAAGAAATTGTACCAACTAGATGATGGTTTTACAATCTCATACACTCTCCTTGGAGACCTCAACATCTTGTTTATTCTCTTCGATAACTGCCGTCGGATTCTCCTCAGATGGCTCTGTTGGAGACTCAGGACCCTTTTTGATCTCAGATTCGAACTCCTTAGCAGCCTGCAAAATGTTGTGGGATATCAAATATAATCTTATCAACCATGAAGAATGTCAGCAAGGCTGCATCTAAGAAACATTACTTGGAAACAGTGAGGCAACATATAAGAAAAAATCTTACGGTAATTGTTAACGCAGCTTATGTGTGAGCTAATTGGAAACTGAATGTATAGACAAGTGAACTAATGTCTCATACACATGTTTAACAAATTATCTATAGGCCAAGGATAAGTCACCTTTTCCTTCCCTTTCCAGTGCTTAATTCTTCGTCTTTCCCTCTTTATTTTTAAGAAATCCAAACAGGGGGAACACTACCCTCTCCTTCCCTCTTTCCTCCTCCCCCTCCATTCCCTCTCCTTCCCTTCCCCTTTTGTTTCCCAAACAAAAGCTTAAAGAGCAAACTATACCAAAAAATGATCATGGAACACAACAAAAAGAATGCCATCTAAAAGGGCTATATCAAGGGTAATTCATGAACTCTACATGAAAGATTAAGTCAAGTCACTAACAAGGAGACACCATACTCAGCATGAGCAATCAGAATGTTATTAATGAACCATAATGCTCAACATGAGCCATATAAAATGGCCTTGAATATCAGTTTAAAAGGAAATGCTTCTCAGGAAATCACGACACCCAGTATCACTAATCTCTAACTCACATCAATTACTGGACATCAAAATGGCATTCCTTTTCACTGAACAAATCAAAAGAACCTCCTCGAAATTGGAAAGAAAGTAAAGAAAGCCAGACTTAATTCCAATTTCCAGTCATCTAGTTACGTGTTTCTTCATATTTTGCCCACTAAATCTAGAAACTTGGACTAAAACAGGCACGGTACAAAGAGATTCTACTCAACTTAACTTGACCAAACAAACAAAAATATCCTTTAGCAATTCGAAGTAAAGGAGGCATGACACATTTGAAATTAAGATGATAACAACAAAAGCTTCTAGGATTAGTTTGACCAAACTAAGAATATATTCATTAGCAATTGGGATACAAAAAGACAGGTACAATGAAGTTTGAGAATGGCATTCAAATAATTCTATCAAAAGAATATAGTTTTACTAAAAGAATAAAAAGTTCAGTAACAAGAACCAGTGAGCATAATCCTTCTGGGAAAACTAGATAATTTCTGTCTAAATAAGATTGATGGATATGTTTTTCTAGGACTTAAAAACTCGCATCTCAAGAGAAGATCATATCTTAGCATGGATCATCATTTCTGCTGTCCACTGACCAGGGAAATGTTGATTGTCAGCATTCAGCCAACTTAAAGTGTAAAGCTTCAAGGTTAATACATTGTCAAGCTTCCAACATAATAAAGTAACATGTCATTATTATTTTTTTATCCTTGGTAAAATTATCCTAATTTTACATTTTGTTTTCTGAACAGCTAAGAAGAAATTGTTTTGGTAGCCCATGATCGGTTTTACATTACATCTGAAAACCCTTAAGAAAACAAAGTTCAAGATGACTCCAATAATCAATTACAGCAGCTCCAGGTATCCTATATCTCCAATCTCAAACTGCTCCCCACACCACCCCCCCCCAAAAAAAAAAAAAAAAAGATTTCACTTGATTCTTAACTCTTTACATGTTACTCAAAGGGGTTGTACAAAGGAATTGAGTTTTACGCTGATATAAGGTCAACATAGTGGCAGGTTGTTTTAATAGGTCATAAAAAATGAAACTCAGATTGAGATTTTATTTTCCAATTGGTTTCCCTTCATTGTTTGGAAAACACAAGAATTATTCTATTTTTGTTTTGTTGCTTGTTTTAGTACAACAAGTTGATTTCATTCTTGCTTTATGATTCCTGTGGGTTTGAAATAAAGAATTAACCGATAATGTGCAGACCTACTATGCTAGGAACTTCTGGTGGCAACTTGCATGCAACACTTCAAGTCGAAGAGATGACAGCACATCAGAGGGGAGGTGACACAGTATTTGGGACTGATAAGTATTAAAACTAGTGACCACCCAAGTTTGGCTGAAGTCAATCCTAGGTTTTAAAAGCAAAGGAACTACTCCAGTTATAATCCATGAAATGCGATAAAAACTAACCCACCAATCCTATTTCCCATAACAAGTGCAATGCAGTTTAACTAATATCTACTATACCATGCTTCTTATTTGGATAAAGTTCCCTAAACACAATGTGTGGACCATGGACAACCCATTCAAAGGTAATACCATTGCATTCTTCTCTTAAACATGTTAGGAAAAGAAATATAAAATTTCTAGAAAACTCTTAGTATACAAGGTCAATAGTTCCCGAATGTTATTGGGGCAATTACAATAAATGAATCTATCTGCCAAGAACTAAAACTAATGTCAAGAATATTGCTATTGGTCTAGAGCTTTGAAGTAAACAAGATTGTACTAACTTTCAGTTTATTAAAATATTAGTGTGTAATGTATATTTAGTTATTTGCTTGCCCCTTCAATCAGAAACAAAGCCTGTTGAGCTGTCTTTAGCAACAATTCAAGAAATGGCAGATAACTAGGAATAAAATGCATCAAGACAATACCTTTAATCTAGTAACTTCCCAAAAAATAGGACATTTAAGATACAATCAGAAATTTGAAAATTAAATTTAACAGTTCACAAAAGAAATACCACAAGTAAATCTATCCTCTCTTAGCTCAATTTTCTTTCCAATGGAACCCCAATCAATTCAGCACAACAAAGTAATCTAGTTGGTTCAAATTTAAATTGGTCACTTAATCAAAAAGCACAACAAAAGTCAAAATTTGTTTCCTTTTCATTGTTCTCCTAAGATCTCTCAGCAACAACATCAAAGCTTCCATTTTACAACAACCAAATAACAAAAGAAACATTTTTGAATAGCAAGATTCAAACTCTGGATCATTTTCCTTCAGTTTTCGTACTATCAAGCAAAACCCAGATAAGGCAATCAACAAACCTGTTGGAAGCTCTTGACAGTTTTCCCAATACTCCTCCCAACTTCAGGCAACTTCTTTGGTCCAAAAACAAGAGCAGCCACTCCAGCAATAACAACAAGTTCAGGCACACCAAGACCAAACAAAGCATTGCAAGTAAGACCCCTTTTGGCAGGTTCAGCTCTTGTTCCCCTTCTTGGTTGACCAACGACAAAAACAGATTTGTTTTGAGATTTGGTTTTGTTCAACAAAGAAATGCTGTTACTGCAGGTCATAAAATTAGAGTGAGCTGAAGAAAAGGGAAGTGAAGGTGGTAGGGGTCTTGAGAGAGAGAGAGTTATGGAAGTGATCTCCATGGTTTTCCTAAGTCTGTCAAGATCTTTGAGTTGAAAGGGTTTCTGGATCTTCTTTCAAGTGAGAGAGTTTTATATGTGTGCGTAAGGGTTTTGGGCAGGAGAGTTCCACTTCCAAGATGAAAAGATAAACAGAAAGGGTAAGGTTGGGGACTTGGAGCCTGGCGGATATCAAGTTTTGTCCTTTTCTGAGTTTTGACTGTATCTGTTTAAATACACACAGAAACAGATATTTAAGGTATACATGTGGTAGGTGGTGGCTAGACAGTAAATTCATTTTTCTTCATAAAATAAATACTCACATTTTTCTTATTTTTGATTTAGAAAGAAACTTCTTTGTAAGGGTACTTAGAAGATGTTATTAATGGGGTCTGTAACCTTGGGAGGGTGTGTATGATTAGGGATCCTATGGAGTCCATGAGATATTTAACCAAAGAAGATTTGACTTTTAACTTGGCATTTTACACATAAATCTTTTGATAGTATTAGCCAAAGAAAATGTAAAGAGGAAAAAGCAAACTTTTTACAGTGTTTGGAAATGTATGTACAAATTTGACAATTGCTACATGTTGGAGGAGAAAAATCAGTTTATTTTGGTCGTATGTCCATGCCAAAGAACAAAGCTGCCTTTTTTGCATAAGAAGCTGTACCCACTTTCAAGTAAAGGCATCAAGACTGAACATTTTATGCTCTATACCTCTAAATCCTCCAAAAAGAACTTACACTCAACAATTAACTCTTATGGGGACATGCACTCGCTCCCAAGATTCAGCTGCCTGCCTCTCTTAAATCTCAAAAGCCCAATACCCTCACATCATATAAAACAAATCCATGCTCAGTTAATCATCAATGGCCTCAAAGAACCCTCCTTTTTGGCCAAACTAATTGAAAACTACTGCTTTTCACCCTCTCCACAAAATACCAAATATGCCCAGTTGGTAAACAAACAGTTTGACACCCAAAGTTTGTTCCTTTTCAACACTTTGCTAAGATGCAGCCAACCCAAAGTCTCAATCATTACTTTTGCCAACTGGGTTTCCAAAGGGCATTTAGTTTTTGATGATTTTACTTTTATTTTTGTGCTTGGAGCTTGTGCTAGATCACATTCATTATCAACACTATGGTTAGGGAGACAAATTCATGTAAAAGCTTTGAAATTTGGTGTTATGTCAAACCTTTTGGTAGAGACTACATTGATTCATTTCTATGCAAAAAATAAGGATATTTTGTCAGCAAGAAGAGTGTTTGATGAAATGACTGAGAGAAGTAGTGTTACATGGAATGCCATAATCAAAGGCTATTGTTCACAAAAGGAGAGAGCTAAGGAATGTTGTAGGGAAGCTTTGGTGCTGTTTAGAGACATGTTAAATGATGTTTCTGGGGTGAAACCTACTGATACTACCATGGTATGTGTTCTTTCAGCTTGTTCTCAATTGGGAGAGCTTTATAGTGGTGCTTGTATTCATGGTTTTATAGAGAAGACATTTTTTCGGCCTGAAAATGATGTTTTTATTGGAACTGGTTTTGTTGACATGTATGCTAAATGTGGGTGCATTAATAGTGCTTTATGCGTTTTTAGGCTAATGAGAGTGAAAAATGTTTTGACTTGGACTGCCATGGGAACTGGGTTAGCTGTTCATGGGAGAGGGGAGGAAGCTTTGGAGCTTTTGGATGCAATGGAGGGTTCTGGTGTTAAACCAAATCCTGTGACTTTCACTAGCTTGTTTTCAGCTTGTTGTCATGCAGGGCTTGTTGAACAGGGACTTCATTTATTTCACAGTATGGGAAGCAGGTTTTGTCTCAAGCCTCAGATACAACATTATGGCTGCATTGTTGATCTTTTAGGCAGGGCAGGACATCTAAATGAAGCGTATGATTTTATCATAGAGATGCCAGTGAAACCTGATGCCATATTGTGGAGGAGTTTATTAAGTGCGTGCAATGTTCATGGAGATGTTGTAATGGCTGAGAAAGTGGGGAAGATTCTGCTCCGACTTAAGCCTCCAAATTCTTATGTAGATATGGCTACGACCAGTGAGGACTATGTAGCGTTATCAAATGTTTATGCTTCGGCTGGAAGGTGGCAGCAAGTGGAGATGGTAAGAAAGAAAATGAAGTTAAAGAGGGTAGAAACCGAACCTGGTGGTAGTTCCATACAAACCATCAGCAATCACCTTGACAGGTTGTAGGTGTGGAAGTAGGACTCAATTATTGGATATGGAAAGAGAAGTTGCAACATGGTTTTTCTCTGAGTGCAATGAGCAAATTGAGAGAGGAAAACGAGGCAATGAAAGAAATAAAGAAGAAGTTATACTGGAGAGACTAACTGGAGAAAGAATTCAATGTTCATACATTTTCAAAAAGGATTCTCAAGCTGATTTTTCATGCACATAAAGAGCCACTGAAAGACTGGGCCAAAAAAAAAAAAGAATGAGCCACCAAAAGGGAACAGCATGTATTATGTTAAAAGATGATAGAATTTAGAACAGGCAAGGAAGATGGAAATGTTTTCTCCTGCAGCAGCAGTATGGTGTGTGAATTAGGCTGAATAGTTTGCCTAAGTTTTCGCAGAATGTTAGTCAAAAGGTAATACTAAAAAATTAGCATGATCTTTTTCTTTCTTGTTGTGTCTCTCCCTTGTAACAAATAAAAGGATCACTGGCAATTAGTATTAAAAGAGGGAGGGGGGCCTCGGCTAGTGGCCTCAAGTAATTGATTCACCATTTGATCCTGTTCAACATGTCATGTTCGCACCTAATTCTTTCAATCCTTTGGGAGAACAGAATCTTCTTATCCCTTCTTCCACCTCGCTTTCCTGGAAAATTTGTATTTGGATATGAAATTATTTAAGCCATATTCGCATAAACTGATTTATATTAACAGTCCTTCAAAGGGCCACCTGCCTGCCCATAGCAGACCAAGGTCCTTAATCTTTTTGTTGTAGACAACTTGTTTTCCCTGGCTGGGCTCGGGTTTCATACCTGACAGAACAGCCGACCCAATTTTACCATATAGGTTTTTCTGGTATCCCTTGAGAGATGCCGATATGGAAATGGCAATGGAAAAATCGACGACTGTATTGATTAGCCATTCTTAACAGACATCACATAATTAATTGAAAGGTTAAATCTAGCAGTTGCACTACTACATGATTAACATAAAGAATAACATTGTTTGCCACATGTTAAACCAGAAATATACTGCAGGTTGGTCATTCCAAGACATTCTTCAGTAAAACTCTCTTACACTATGCTTGTGTTGTTTGTTACTACTGCTCCCTATTGGACTTAGGCCCACAGGGGCTTACGCCCCCACGGATCCGCTTTTGCAGATGCTCCAAACTAGCCACTCGCTGCAGAGACGCTGTCCGACCAATTTTGTTTCCCGGTACTGTTGATCCTCCAGAATTTGGTTGTATGTTTTCAACTGAAGAAATGTCTGCCAATGCATTGCTGACTCTCAGGTCATGAGCGGATATAGGATTGTTTGCAGCAGCCCGATATAAGGGATGCTTTGGGCCGTCTTGCACAGGAACAGCAGCATCAGTTGATGTATCAGAGGGACTACCATCAAATGATGACATGGCCATTGTTGATATCTCAGGCGAGCCATGTAACAGTGGGTTCAAACCAGTGATTCTTTTGACTGTCTCCTCAGCCATTTTTACCTGGAAAAACAATTCACCAATGGGCATAGTATTAAGTACAGGTTTCAACTACATCTGGTATACAGAGAGCTACAAAAATTTTGCTTGAAAAAAGAAACTGCAGGCTCATTGTATCAACCGATGATAACTCTCAGCTTTTAAGCCAAAATTTTGACTGGGTGTGAGCCTCGCAAGGTCTAAGCAGGCATCGGTGGTCTCTGAAAAGTTCCCATCCACCAAGACACTCAACTTTAAGACCAAATATATCAATGAGTCACCTACCTTTGCTCTCAATGTTTCAACATCAGCTTTTAAAACTCTGTTGTCCACAGCTGCTTCATTGTACTTTTGGCTAATGTCAGCGAGACGCTTCATTAAGCTTGCATTTTCAACTCTTAGTTGACCAACCTACATTAAATAATGGATTAGGACATCTATAACTGAACTTATTTCTGTATTTTGGACAACTACAGGTTCTGTAGCATCTTCTATTTTCCATCTATTTAGAAGTTATACTTCATGCCATTGAATTGTTCTAGGTATAAGTGAATGAGATCTAGTCATATCCATTTGAATTAAAAGTGTTTCTCCTCTTAGGCTATGGATTAAAGCCTTTGTGTTGACTACAGAGTCCATTGCTTTGTAATATAATCTGCATACTATATTTAAAGGTTGAGATCCTGGCATCATTTTATAATTATGAGTTTGAATTTGAAGAGTTAAGGCTCTTAGAATGTTTCTATCTGTAAGAGAAACCATAAAATTTGGAAAACAATTAAAATGTATTGGGAAAAGCACCACACCTGTGTCTCAAGTTCTGTCAAATGGGCCTGCTTTCTTCTTCTAGAGCGCCTAGCTGACTCTCTATTGGAAAGCATCCTGAAAACCACCATATAGAACAATTGGTGGGAATAGAACTAAACAAAGTAAGTATCTGAAGCATGAATATGCCAAATTAATGATGAGGACAAACATTTTCAAGAAGTTAAATGGAATATTTTGAATATTTGATTTGAAGCTACCACAGTATTCACCATACCAATTTAAAACATACATGACCCAGTATATCAGCAATGCAAAAGAAGCAATGGTTACCTCCTTACACGTTTTGCATCAGCAGGATCCATGTTCTCCATTGTTTCATTTTCCCCTTCAACTTCATCCTCTTCTGACAGTTCTCTTGATGATCCACTCGTGCTTGGCCTCACCTGAGCTACAGATTTCTTCTGTCCATTTGGCAAAGAAGGAATTTCAACCGGTGCATTACCATCCTTATTGCCAGCTCCTATATATCCAGTAGAACAAACTTAAAATTGCATTACTCATTATACTCAAATGCACACTACCACCATGAACACTGTTAAGGGAAGCAGAAAGAACAGCTGCACAATAAGAAACTTCAGTGATGATTTTAAACCTTTAGAAGTAGCTTTGGATCCCAATTGTGGAGAATTGGAAGCTTGTGATCCACTGTCGGCTCTAGCAGCAGAGTCTTGGGATTTTATAAAAGATGCCTGTTTGACATGCATATATTAAATAACATAATGAGTCCACAGTTTACAAAAATTAAGAGAATAAGAGGGAAAGGGCTTCACATAACCTTTTAACTAAGACAAAGCAATATGAAGATAGATCCTACATTTTACACTAAGAACATAGGCATAAAAGATGAAAAACAAAATATTGTGAGCTTAATTGACTTTTAGTTGGGGAAAAAAATGACACCTGAAACCAAAATGTTTTCTGGACAACATGAAACAAAGAATCATGTCATGCATATATCTGCTTTTGATGCATCAAAGAAAAACTTGAAAGATACAAAAAGAAGTTCATGAATTGGTTTACAACCTAGTACAATTTCATACTTACACAGTATCCTGAAGGATGAGAGAGTTATCTAAAAGTCAGTTGCTGATCAGTGTTTGCTTTTTGTTTTCCATCTATGATTCAATGCATATATTTTATTCAGATGTTCCTAAAAGCCAATCATCCAATGAGAACAGCGAGAGTGTAGAAGCCACTAATAAGATCTAGGATTTTCTATTTGCTAGGTTGTCCTTTCTGAAACAAATTTCCATCAAAAAGCCCCTTAGAAGATCTTTCATGCTAAAAATAGCCCTTTCTATTCCTTACTTTCTGTTCAACAAGCTTCAGACAGTGGAACTTAGTTTTAATCGACTTTTACTCAATTGTTTTCCTATTTTTTATGAGGCATGGTCATTGGTCAACTCAAGCACAATCCTTCCTAGGCATTTTGGTTCCTTGCTTTTGGTTTTTGGTTAAATCATCAAAAAAATTGCTATGTACAGCCCATGCCCAACTGATCTCCAGCTCTTTCTTTGTCCTATCAGGATTTTAACTCTTCTAAGGAAAAAGACACTTTTCTTACACGCTAAAATCATTTAAAAATCATTTAAAAATCATCTCAACCATATTTATTCACAAACTCCAAA
This sequence comes from Theobroma cacao, assembly GCF_000208745.1. Classification (NCBI taxonomy): domain Eukaryota; kingdom Viridiplantae; phylum Streptophyta; class Magnoliopsida; order Malvales; family Malvaceae; genus Theobroma; species Theobroma cacao. The sequence goes on from NC_030854.1 coordinate 36,845,835, forward strand.
GCCAAGGGAGCAAAAATACCCACCACCAATCATAAATTAGGAAAATAAACTATTGATACAATACTAAAAATTAGCTTTTCATGATTTACTGGTACCAAGAGGTCAACGAGACAAATCATCAACATAACTAAACTAATGAGTAAATCATGTTGGAACCTTTTCTATGACCAAAAAAGAAAATCCATGGTAACCTTTCCATTACCCAAAAAGCAAAACAACACCTTACCAGAAAACCTTGATTTTCCCAGAAAATTAGAACAAACCAACACTGGCCCAAAAAACCGAAGCTCTAGTATTTAGAACCTATCTAGATAAAAGAAGCTAGCTTTTTCATTACCCAGAAAGCAGAAACCAAAATGTCACTTCAAACAAGTCAAAAATCCATACTTCCCTCACTTCCCTTTTCTTTTCCCTTTAACTTTTCTTAATAAACAAACATAAACCAGAAAAATTTTCATTTTTTTATAAAGAAAATAAACAATAGAGATCAAAAGTTTTCCTACTTTATTGCCCTCACCTCCTCATCATCCAAACACACAAAAAAAACCAAAAAAGAAAAGAAAAGAATTACCCTTGACATGGCTACAGCAGCACAAGCCAAGTTAAGCTTGGTTTTAAGAAAAGCCTGGTATTCCTCTGAATCCACCGGAATATTATTTTTATCTTTGTTCTCTAAACCCCCATTAGACGAAGTCATTACCCCATTCTCCTTCTTCTTCAGCTCTTCCTTAGCCTCCTCCTCTTCTTCTTTTTTATCTTCACCTTTCCTGTCAGCTTCTTCTCTAAGAAACTGCTGAAAAGCCCACTCCGAAGCACTACGGTTCATTTTAGAGCCAGGTTTCTTATCGTCATCAGCGGCCGAGACGGCGGAGGATGAGGACCAGAAGTGGTCGGAGATTTCTTCGACAGAGAAGACTCTATCCATTCTTGTGCTTGGTTGGGTCGTTTAGGGTGGTTTGTTTTTATTATGTGCTGATTCAGATGTGTGTCAAAAGGATTGGGATTTAGAATTTTTCTCAATTTTTTATTTTTTTTTAATTTGGAATATTGAAATGTGGGGCCATTCCCATTTTCCAAATGGATAAGGAGAGTAAATTTCGGTGCCCTTGTCTTTAAGATTGTCGCGGTAGGCGTGAGGAGATGGGTGAATTAGGTGGATTGACTCGTTGTACTTAAAAAAATATATAGATTAAATATTTTTATAAAATTGATTAAAATTAGTTAAATATAAAAAAATATCAAATTGATTTGATTAATTTGATTTTGAATTAATAAATTAAAATTTTACTATTTTCTTTTTAGAAATTATAATATGTATATATATTATTTTACTTTATTATATATATAGAATTAATAACATAATTTATATGTTATAATATTTTAATTTTTATATCAAAATTTGTATAAATAATAATTAATTATAAAAATTAAAAAAATTATTAATAAAAATTATTAAGTGTAATTATATAAATAAAGTCTATTATAATTTATAGTAATATTTATATATAAATTATATATATATAATATTACGTTATTGTATATATAAAATGAATAGCATAACTTATATGTTATAATATTTTATATCAAAATTTATATAAATAATAACTAATTATAAATAACATGTTATAAAAACTAAAATAACAATTAATAAAGTTATAAAATGTAATCAAATAAATAAAATTTATTACGAGTTATAGTAATACTTATTTATAAATTATATATATATATATATTTATAACATTTTTATATTACGAAATATTTCTAAGTTGTAATAATTACAACATATTAATATAGAATATTTACTATCATATATTATAATATTAACATATAAATTATATTATTTAAAATATATAACTTGTAATTTTATATTAATACAGATTTATAANNAGTTTTTTTTGGGAGGATTGGTATAAAATTTTAAAATCGATAACTAATCAAAAAATTAATTGAACCTAACATTTTGGACCAATTGATCTAATAAATCAATTAAACCAAACTGTTTTACCAAAATCGCATTTAATTTGAATAGGTAATTTATTTAATTTGATTTTACTCACCCCTATTTCTTGATACAACAATGAGTTGGATAAGTTGTTTTTTCTTTTTTTGAATTATTATTTCACTTATTAAAATTTTGTATAAGTAGATTTATATGTGTTATACATAAGTTAACATATTTAATAAAATGGATGTAAAGAATGTATGATCGAGGATCAATTTGTACAATCAAAGATTGGTATGTACAATTAAGATCGATCTGTAAAATAAAATATTTTGTTCTTTTTTACCTATTAAATATTTGTTGACAATAAAAAATAAAAAAGAAAATGGGTTTTCGTAAAATTTATGAATTATTGAAAGCAAAAAAAATAAATAGAAAGCAGTTATTGAGTTATTGTAATTGCTAGTTGTTGGAGAAAGACAGAAAATCTTTTTGCATGATTGGCAATTGAAATTTGGGAAAAAAAGTCAATGGCAATTAAATAAACCCTAAATTTGGAAATAAAAGTATTTTATGGTCTAAGGTGTTCTTATTATTATCCACCAAAATTGTTACCCTATTTTAAAAATACCTTTAAAGCTTAGCTAGTAGCCACCAAACAACAAAGACATTTGGTTGAATTCCCTTTTTTTTAAAAAAAAATGAAATTGGTTCAACCATTTTTAGTCAATTGAATAATAAAAAATATATTATTTTTTTCTTTTTTATGATTAAAGAAATTCAAAAACAAATAATCAGAAATACATTGTTTCATTACTTCTTGTATATTCTGAACAATACCGAATCTAATTCATTCTATATCGAGACAAATGAATTAATTGATTAAATCAATATTTTTATACATTTATTTTAAAAAGAAAAATGGGGGTTTTTGGTTTTTTTTTATTATTATTATTATTTAATTATAGAAACATACGTGGTCATTAGAAGCACATAGAAGAATCTTTAGAAGAAAGTATAGAACTCCCATTGGATAGGAAGGGACGACAGGTCCAAAATCCCCCTTGAGATGAGGCGGCTCTTTTCTGGATAACTGTTTCAATGGGCCCCCACAATTTGGTGGGCCCCATGGTATCCACCCCAAGCCCTACAGCCTCAAAGTCCATCTAAATACAACTTTTTGCTTTTAATTAAAAATCATTCTTTTATTTATAAATAACAAAATAAAAATAAAAATATTTTATTTTTTAGGTAAACTCTACCTACACTTGTTACAGTGCACCTTACAAATATTTTTTTTTCCAATTAACACCTTAACTTTTATTTTTCACGAGGATTAAATTATTAAGTTTGCTTGATAGAATTACAAAAAAAATACTCATAAATATGAACAAATAGATTAATTTCAAATTGAGAATATTTTGATAATTTTACCAAAGAAAATTAACAATCCAATTTCCTATCAGAACACAAGTTATGCAGAAGATGTTAATTTATATATAAAAAAAGTATTCTCAGGACATTAATTGAGAAAAAAAATCACAGAATATTATGTAAGAAAAGCTAAAATCATTAGGAATTAGGTAGAGTTTACTTTTCTTTTTCTTTTTTTTAAAGGCAATATCTAAGTTGTGTTTGTTTACATGCCTTTGTCATGATTAATACCCTTTTTTAACACAGTTATTTGGGGTACTAAACAAACATGTTGGGGCCTACAAAGGCATTTTAGTGGGTGTGGGTGTTTTCCATTAATGACAAAACAAGAGAAGAAAAAAATAAAAGTGGGAATGAATGTTGACAGTAAAGCTTTAATTGCAAGGTTTCCCCACCAAGTTTGAAAGGGTAAAGCCTTTTTCCTTTTGCAAGGGACGGTTTTGTTTAAAGTCTTGGTTGGTCCAAATTATAATTACTATTCACTTTTTTATTTCAATGATTTATCTAAACTAATTTATTATTACCAACAAAACCATATTACCATTTATCACACACTAATTTCCAAATTACGAATGTATATATCGATAATTTACCATAGAAATAATTTAAATATTCGTAAAAAAAAATTTAAGTTTCACTTATCATCACGTGTGTCGTTTAATTTTTCTTTACGGTATTACTCTCGAAATGAAACAATCATGATAAGAAAAATTATTAAAATTCAACTAATTAGGTTGTAAAATTCTCTTTGGCAATCACCTTATGAAGAAAAAAAAATATTAAAAATATATTACAGAAAAGGAATAAAAAAGTTCTTCATAATTAAGCAGAAAACCATGATTGTGCTTTGTGCTTATCGGTTAAACAATTATTAATCATTTTGGTTGTTCGTGATTGAGTTGTGTCCAACTTGATATGAGCTTATCATGCTTATCTCACCTCAAGGGGTAAAGGTACAAAGCAAGGAAGTCCTTCATGTTTACTGCTTGTTCAAGTCTTATAGAGTTCATGGAATTAACAAACCAAACACAGCATAGGCCAGAAGCCCACAACTAGCACCAAGAGGGGTCTTCAAAGGGAATATGATGAAAATAATCAGCTTCTTTGCCTTCTACAGGCAAATTTATTCATGCTGTTCTTGTAACCTTGATCACAGATTCTGGTACTCAATAAATACAACATACACAAGAAATGAAGAGGTTATTCGATGCACAAGAGGCTGAAAAATCAATCACAGGGAAGTACATCGATGATATCATTTATGATGGTGTATGATTTTGCAGAGACTTTTGCAGCTAAATCAACTATGGTCCTATACCATAATTGGAATTTGATAAGCATACCGGTAGGACATGGTCAACGCCTTCCAGATGCAACGGATTCGGCCGAGAAGAGATACTTCACACGTGAAAGAACAGAATCATGAGCAGGATCGTAAGGATGATCCTTTGAAGGGATTTCGAGAATTGCTGGAACTGGCTTATTATAGCTATCAACTAAAAACCGTATCATGTTTGCGACCTGATAGAGCAGAAGAAGAGTTAGTTCTCAGAAATGATAAGAGCTTTGAAGTAAACCCAGAGATTGCAATACATGCTAGTATGATATACTACTAGGACATAAGACAACTCTCTGCTTAACAAGCTACTGTCAAAGTTCCCTTCCCAATTTTCATTTGACTATGGCTAACCAGGCAACTCAAATTGCCTGACTTACCAGAGTGGCTGGCTATGCCTGTTAATGATTCTAAGAAACATGACAAGGGAATTAGAATAATGTGATTATGCAACAGGGATTTTACGCTGTGATTACTCCATAACCAGTCATTAAGTGATAGTAGCAAATGGTTTGTGAATCATTTCCTCATCATGGTCAACAGAAGTGAGCATAACCCGCTTTCATATTATTAGACAACATACTTATGAGGAATAACTTACATATTGACTGATCAAAATAATAGCAATGTCATCCTTTGTGGTGAACTCCTTGAATGCATCTTCGACTGCCTTCACTGTTGTTTCTGAGCAGAAACATGAAAACTACTATTAGCAAACAAAAAAAAGGCAGACAGAAGATATATAGTGAAAGTTTTGAACAGAAATATGAAATGAGCTAGTTATATTGAAAAGCAGTAGGATGAACACTAGTTTCATTCCCTTACAAAGTACCATGGTACCATCCGCTATCTAAAATTCTTACTTTTGAAGCCATACTTTTCAGAACACCCCTAAACAGCTACTAAGAATTTCTCACAATCTGGAAAACTGATAAGCCAAAACAGTTACAATTGTGGCCACAACTAATATTTGGCACTTATCTGCATCTCAAGAGCAGCCTTATGGCTATGGGTGTTTCATTATATAAAAATGCATATAAAGCTCAGAACCATCCCTTGCAAGTTGAGAAAAGAGTAGCATAAGTGAATTACACCTAACATAATGGAAACTTCGAAGAAAACGACATTACAGCTCTGAAATAAATTCAATTTGATTTAAAATACTATCTATGAGCATATCTCTTGTTTTATGATTAATATCTAATTACAAATGTTCAACAGCTATGGAAACAGAGGTTCAACAGCCACTGAACTGAACTACCTACAATTCCCGTCCAGTAACAATTAAGTCCTACCTAGCTCTGATCAGCTAGTAGGGCAATTATTATTTGATTTGGGAAAGGGGAGATTCGAATCCAATCTTTTGCACAGAGATATATGCACTTACTACTGAATCAAGTCAAATACTGGAGTGCTCTAATTATAGAGTAATCATAAGCATTGCAAGGAATCATAAAAATACTTGAAAATTCGATGAAAGCTGTAAAGAAATAAACCGAAAATCATACTCGAATCCACAATTAGGTAGTTGGTTTTTCTTCTTAAATCCACATTTCCAACTCCAGCCATCAAAAATCCAGTCACTGTATCCTACATCACATCAAAATAAAATAAACTCAAAACATCAAAATTATACTAAAAAATTAAAAAAAATTAAATTAATTTCCATTTACCTCATCAGCAATCATTGCAATTAGTGCTGAATTGCATGTAGGAATCTGTGCTCTTCCCGCCATTTCTTTAAAAAAATATATAATTTAACAGTTAAAAAACCAATCTTTGAAGCAAAGATTTCCAAAAATTAAAGGAAAAGAAAAGTAAAATTTGGCTGAGGTGAATCCTGTAAGCTATCTTTGTTAGACTAAGGCCAAAGGAATTTTATTTATGTCCTTTTTTTGTTTTATCTTTTCCTACTGCTCGATTTTCTCAGTGTCCAAACAGATTTAATTACTACTAAAATTTATCTAAACAAATCTAATAAACATAAAACGATTACTAAAAAATTTAAAAAAATAATAAATAAAGATCGAACCTTTTCTCAGAGCTTCGGATCGACGAGCAAGACGGAGAGAAACTTATATTATTTTTCCTTTTTCTTTTTTGACTTTTCAATGATTATATTTGAACGGAGCCAAGGTTTTCTTGGATTTTAGTCTAAAACCAAACCCGGAAGGTATTGGGCCTCAAAATATATGGGCCAAGCCTGAGCTTTCTTGGGGCTTTGGTAACATTCTTTGGGTTAAATTCAGTGGTCTCTAATTCATTTTTGTTACATAAATTTTTTTTTTTGGTATAATATTTAAACAAATTTTAAATTATTCGAAAATTTTAAAATAAATATTTCTTCTATTACATTTCAACAGGTCTTTATATATTCATTTTGGATCAACTAAACATTTATTATTAACAATTGACTAACTCATAATCCTCCGTAAAAACGACATTTGTCATTTTTTATGTCACAATGTCATGACATGTTAAATGTTATAATGAATGGTACATGATATGTTACTGTAATATGATTGTGTGGTCAAATAACATTTTTACCCTCCACGTCAACGCCATGTAGATATAAAAATAATAATTAAATTAATTATTAGTTATAAAAATCTATTTGACTTAAATGAACGTAATAAACAATAAAAGTTAATTTAAAATTTAAGAATAGTTCAGAGATTTTTTAAAACATTATATCTTTATTTTTCAAGATTTTTGTATCAATATCTAATTTGCTATTTTTTCAACCAAAAATTTCTATTAGTTCATTCATCAAAAAAAAATTTCCCTTTCATATAGTTGTACTACAAGATAGTTATTCCATATCGTAAATCTTGATTCTATTCAAATCTCGATATGTACTCATGTTTTATGATAAGTTGGATTACTTTTACACATTGTGTGTTGGGTTGCTAATTGCTATGGATAAAATATTTCTCAATGGGGCTGAAATTGGTGAGCCAAAAATAAGTTATTGTGTTAAAAATTACAGTTGCATGTCATAAATCTAAAAAAAAAAGTGGTGATATTTCCTTACACGGAACATGTTTTTCATACAATATTCTCTTGTCGGGTAAGAATGATTGAATTCATACAACATAAAAATGTAGGCGTGTAGGTATAACTATTACGACATAATATCTAATTTTTTTTTAAATTATTAAAAAAATTAAATAAATTTTTATTTTTTATAGTATTTTAAGTTATTATATTTTTATTTTAAGACAAATAAGTTTTTTAAATTAATAATTAATTAATTATTATTACTGAAAATATCGCTTTTCATTAATAGGTTATTGTATCATAATAATAATGATATGATATTTTAATATGACATGATATTATAATAATTGTGATAAACTATAAAATGACTAGTGTTATTTGTACTAATAACAATCAATCAATCGTTAATTATAATGAATACTTGAGTATTTGATCTATTAGTTAGTGTATAATCCCTCTACTTAAAGAGTAAAATTCAAATTCCTCTTCTTCTAATTATAAAAAAAAAATTCTATAGTTATAATGACATATTTGACTTAAAATAAAAAAAAAAACTTGATTAAATTTAATAAAAAAATAAAGTTTATTTAAATTTTTAAATAAAAATTTCAATTATTATATTATCTTTTATTAGGCTAATGTCTTCTGTCTCAATCATTGTGTTTGAAAATTTGTGCCAAAATATTGACTTGCAAACCATAAAAAAGGTGAAGCGATAACCCACGTTTTAACTATGAATCATGTGGAAGTGGATAAGGTATTTATGTTAAAAAAAATAATTAAAGAAAAAGAATATTGATGGAGGAACATAACTCCCCATTTGGAAAATTTGTTGAACAATAATTATTCATAAAAGGGTTATTGCATTAGAGAAAAAAAAAAGGATTATTTAGACCTAATTTTTGTTTTTGGCATCTATCATCACTTCCATTCAAGTAATTGCATTTTCACTATGAGAGGGTGGGCCTTTCCTTCGATTGAGAAGTCTCATTCTTCAACAATATTTCCAATTTGTGGCCACATTTTCATCAAGATATTGGATCCATGTGTGTCCATAAAAAATAGTACTTGATTATAGTACAGACATGCACTCATGTGATAATCTTACACTGTGGTATCCAAGGCAACAAAAAATCAGAGCTAGACTTTATCTCATAAGATGTATACCCGAACGGGAATCTTAAATCTGAACCTTAAAAATCGAAACAAACAAAGTTAGAAGAAAGTTATAATCCATAGTCTACTGTATTGTTCGAAATTTAATGCATTTTGGTACGAGAAAAAAAGTTTCATAAAAAAATATATTTGGAATTGTCCACCCTATTGTGTTTATTTGGTTTAGAGCAGTGTTTGGTTTACTGTTAATGACTACGTCTTTGGTGGGCAATTGTGGTGAAACAAACCAAAATTCACAAAGAGAAAAGCACTTTCCAAGTAATTTCGCTGGGTCCCGAAACCAAACAAAGCCTTCACCTCCAAGCCTCTTTCTAGGAATTTTCCCTCATGAGCGAATGACCCACTGAGGTAGCGGCCACCCCTTGCCCACAATTTCAAAAGGATTAATGAGTCCAAATTTCGCAATCTAAGGAAAATATTGATGCAAACTAACAATAGGGCCAAAAATAGAAATTAATTGTTTGGATAATTATTTTTTTATATTATTGTTGGGTTTAAAATGTTGGAAAATATCATAAAACTTCCCCTTTTTTATTTTTTAATATTTACACTAGATGATAAACAAAGTTATTCTTGCCACAAAAAGAAAGTTTCTCAATGGGAAAAAGAAAAGAAGAAAGTAAATTTTATTTTTCCTATCTTTATATATATATATATACACATATATAATTAATTGTCCACTATATTTTTAAATTGTCATTTTAATTTTTTTTCATTTTAAACATTGATAAGATTTATTCAATTTGTAAATAAGAATTTTAATTGTATAGAGTGATATTTATTAAAAGATATTGTCTTAATTTTAATAATATTAAATAATTTTAATTGTATAGAATAATTTATAATTAATATTATAAAATTTCAATTATTTATTTTTTGAATTTGATGTTTTAGAAAACAATATATGTAATTATTATAAAATATATATATAAACAATAAATATTCACGTACAAACACATCATTATCATAGAATGAAAAAAAAAGATTTTGTGTGATTTGAGAATTTATTATTAATTTCAGAAAACCTAATTTTTTTTTACTCAATCAACAATATATTAAATTGTTTCAATTATGAAATAAACCTTTTTACTTGAATTTCTATAATATGTATAGTATAAAACAATGGCAAAACTTGTAAAATGATATAATTAAAAAGTTAATATAAAATTTAACAAAGTCCACTCATATTAATATTTAAACTCGAAATTTTTTACTTTTTATTTAACAAAACTAGTAAAAGTTTTATTTTTCATAGTAGTTTTTTTTAAAGAATTAAATCCAAATAAAAAAGAAAAAAATAACAAATAAAAAAAAGGAAAAGACATTCTCTCACTTAATCATTTTTTCTCTCTCCAAGTCTTTCTAAAAAATATTGAAAAAATAAAATAATTAAAAAGAAAACTATAGAGTAATAATATGTAATAAAAGAATTGGTTTTTTAAGAACTCTGCCCCCGGGTCCATGGTGGCTCTCTCTCTATTTATAGAAAGGAGAGCGTTACAGGCTTCACAATCCATACCCATTCGTCTCCTATCTCAAGTTTCCTCCCTTTCTCGCTCCTTGCATTTATCTCTTCTCTTCAAAAGTTCCCAACTTTTAACTCGTTTCAGGTAAAAATATGTGCTGGGTTTTCCTTGGTTTCCCCTTCCCCTGTTTCGTTGCTCTGTTTCTGAGGATTTTTTTCCTCGATCTTCTTTGGTTTCTCAATGCTTCCATTCTTTATTTGTGGCTTAACTTTTTCTGGGTTTGTTTTTAATCGCATGTTTATTGACCCTCTGCCTCACATTTTTGGATTCTCTGTTCTCATGCTTTAAGGATGAGGATTTTTTTTATGGTACTTTTATATTTAACAAGTTTTTGGGTTCATATTCTTTTGAGATATTGCGTTTGTTTATTTTCCTTCTACGCAAAATTTGAAACTTTTGAGCAAATTAGCTGATTTTAGCAGTAACTTTTATTGCTTTAAGATTTGCTTGTTAAGTCCCAAAAAGAAGGAAAGATTTGCTTGTCAAGATGTGTTTTTCTTTTTTAAAAAGAACTTTGGAAGATTGCTGTGATTTGTTTTCAGCACGTTTTTTCTGAATTGGGACTTTTTTTTTTTAAGATTTTGTAAATTATGTGGCTGATAATATAAAATTCTTCGTGCATTTTGGCTTTACTAGCTAAAGGAATGCATAGAAATACAAAAGCTTGAAATTTTATATTCTTAAACTATATCACTTCTATTAATTTTTGGTCCTTGTACTTTTTGGGTGTTACTTATTTTATGATTTCCTTTATATACTGGGATGTGAGTTGCTGTTGTATGTTTTTTCTTCTTGAATTTTTTTGCTTAAAGTAGAGATTTTCTACTCTTTTAAGATTGCATCTGAACATTTTATTTTCTTTTTGATCTTTGTTTTGTCGTACTAAAAGGGTCATTGCATGATGGTATGTAGCATTAATTTGGTTTTTCATTTGCCTCCTGCTTTTGCTTCTTCAAAATTTAATTGTGCCTAATGGATGTTCATAATTGAGCATACGCAGAATGGGAAGTGCTGATGGGACCAACTATGGTGCTTACACCTATGAGGCCCTGGAGAGGGAGCCTTACTGGCCATCTGAGAAACTCCGAATTTCAATTACTGGGGCAGGTGGGTTCATTGCATCCCACATTGCTCGACGTCTGAAGAGTGAAGGCCATTACATCATTGCTTCTGACTGGAAGAAGAATGAGCACATGACTGAAGATATGTTTTGTCATGAATTCCATCTCGCGGATCTTCGGGTCATGGACAATTGCTTGAAAGTTACCAATGGAGTGGATCATGTTTTCAACCTTGCTGCCGATATGGGTGGGATGGGTTTTATTCAGTCCAATCACTCTGTCATTATGTACAACAACACAATGATCAGTTTCAACATGCTTGAGGCTGCTAGGATCAACGGAGTTAAGAGGTTTGTTGGATTGTTGCTCTGTATGTTTGCCTTTTATTGGTTGCATATTCACTTTCAAGTTTAAAGTTGGTTCAACACTTGACATCTTGGTTTGGATAGGTTTTTCTATGCCTCCAGTGCTTGTATCTACCCTGAATTTAAGCAGTTGGAGACTAATGTGAGCTTGAAAGAATCCGATGCCTGGCCTGCTGAGGTTTGTTACCTTTAGTCATTAACTACCATCCAGTACTCTTATTCTTGATTAATGAATGTGATATAATTACTGATTTTTATATTTTTACTTGGCTTTTAGCCTCAAGATGCTTATGGCTTGGAGAAGCTTGCGACAGAGGAGTTGTGCAAGCACTACACTAAAGACTTTGGAATTGAATGTCGCATTGGACGGTTCCACAACATTTATGGCCCTTTTGGAACATGGAAAGGTAAACTCTTTCTTTGCTGGGTGCTTATGTGTTTTGTTGCTTTTGAAACATACCAATATCTGTCTTACAGGTGGAAGGGAGAAGGCTCCAGCTGCCTTTTGCAGAAAAGCTATTACATCCACCGACAAGTTTGAGATGTGGGGAGATGGTCTTCAGACCCGATCTTTCACCTTCATTGATGAATGTGTAGAAGGTGTACTTAGGTAATCCTCCCTCTGAAACTCATATTTTAGGCAACAAACTAGAAGGAAAAACCAAAGTTTTTGGTTTTAATTAATGTTGATCCGCATGGATTTGGCTTATAATATATATGAGACAGGAATTCAATAAGGTATAAGTAATTTTGTTTTTGCAGTTTGCTATGTTGGTCGAGTAAGCAACTTAAATACCGCCATAAACCTTGAGCCTTAGACATTTGCATACATTTGCCTGCTATGCACCATTGCAGTGTTTAAATGCATTTACTAGAAAGGTGGTTTCCTCTTTTTAGCAATTAATTGGAGGTAGGATATCAAAAAATGGGCGTATTTCTTATTATATCAAGTACAATAGAAAATTGTTAGGAAAGATGTTTTCTGCCTTCTGAACCAATGTATGCTATCTCATTTGTAAGTGTGTTTTTAGCCATCCCTTTGGAAAGTTGGGATTGAATGTTAGTGATCAACCTTTTAATACATTAATGTTTTCAGATTGACGATGTCTGATTTCCGTGAGCCTGTGAACATTGGAAGCGATGAGATGGTTAGCATGAATGAGATGGCTGAGATTGTTCTTAGCTTTGAGGATAAAAAGCTTCCAATTCATCATATCCCTGGTCCAGAGGGTGTCCGTGGTCGTAATTCAGACAATACATTGATCAAAGAAAAACTTGGGTGGGCTCCTACGATGAGGTTGAAGGTAACTGAATTATGATATCTCACTTGATTTTCGTATTTTAAAGATTCCCCCTGACCTTTAAGTTTGGCATACAGTGTGGTTGCTTTGCCGGTAAAGATAATCAATGGAATGTGTACAGAAAAGTAGAAAAGTTCAAAGTCATCCCTTTCACTGGTCATTGCCTAGTTTTCTATCAAGTGCCTCTTTCACTTATGGAGTATCTAAATTTATTGTTTTGTAGGATGGCCTGAGGATTACATACTTCTGGATCAAGGAACAAATTGAGAAAGAGAAGTCTCAAGGCATTGACCTGACTATTTATGGGTCATCTAAGGTGGTGGGAACTCAAGCACCAGTTCAGTTGGGCTCACTTCGTGCTGCAGACGGCAAAGAATGAAGTAGCGTATAGTTGCTTTAAAGCCAAGTTTTATTATGGTATAGCTATGCTAATGGCAATGAATAGGAATGCGTCAACCAGTGTCAGGTTGACTATTTATTTTTGGTATTTAGTTGGTGTACTATGGTCATCGTCTAAGGGGAAGCTTATATGCCCCCACTGTATTCAAAGGAGCTTTCCGTGGTAGCCTGCTGTTGTAAGATGGTATGCTTGGCTTGATAGCCTTTAAATAATAAAATTCGTTTCTGGGTTTAAGCATTGATTCATAATGACTATGTTTCTCAGTCATATGGTGCTTACAAACTGTGTGCTTCATTGACATATATGAACTTGCTATGAGTATGAAGCTATTTTTCATGGTTATATGAATTCATTAGTTATTTACCAGCAGTGCATGTGGCTCTATGCAACCCAGGGGGAACAAACAGGGTTGTATTGAAAACTGATGGATTTTAGCCCATCTGCTTCACTGGTGGTCCCTTAAATGTTTCTTTCTATGGATTATGATTTCTAGAATATATTAACACTGATCTTCATCCTCCACATTTTGAAGTAGACCAAAACATATCACATTCACTTGAGGGATATTCCCTCATAATATTCCAAGGCTCCATAATGCTTCCTTATGTGTTCTTAACTGCCATTTGATCTCAAATAACTTCCTTCCCTCCAGGCCAAACTTGTTTTGACAGCTTGAGTTTGCTAATCGTCAATAGGCATCCAGGAAAGTATTTTTAGTCACTTTTTGGACCCTTTTTTAAGGTCACATCTGGGCCTGAAATTCATTGTCATGATTTAATTTTAATGTTGTCTTAATTCCAAGATGGTGAGAGCTGATAGTACTTAAGTCGTCAGATTCCGTGGTTCAAAAAATTGCAGAGATAATACCATACGTGGCTAAATTGAAGGGGCTAAAGGTTCACGGGGAAAAATAAGGGAGGCCAATCTTGTCTACGTGGTAGCATAGCGGCTCCCAATGCAGTCTGAAAAGGCAGAAAATGACAGAATACTCAGCAATTGGCTTGATAGTTGACCCCAGCATTTGTGGGGGCAAAAACATCAAACCGGCATGGTGTGATTCTTCTGAAAAAAGGTGCTTTCAGCTTTGATAAGTAGTTGAGTAAATCACCCCAGTCCTTTCTATTCCTTCGCTGTCATAGCAACTCTCCACCACTTATCAGCTGCAGTACAACGGCAGTTCATTTTGTACAAGTTTCTTATTTTTTTACCCCCTGGTATGATGAGGTAATGGCTGATCTGTATCCGAAGGAACACTGTTAATCAGCTAACTGACCGTCTTGTCTTGAAATGAAAACTAAATAGATCTGAGGATTATCTGATTGCCAGCATCTTTGTACTTGACCTACACCCCCTGCATCACTTGGTATCATAACGGGTATGTCTGGTTAAAGCATACCGGTACTCTACCCAGAGTAGACTACTGGAAAACAATTTTCAATGTAGAATTCTGCTCCATAGAATTTCATCTTCAATAATTTTTTTCTTGGAACAATGGATATGCCAAGCCAGGGTGTTCTGTTACTTACATAAATAGGCATAACAAAGCACAAGTATCTAGAAATCAAAACAATGACAATAGCCAGCATGCATGGCCATAAGGTCATTTTATATTTGCTGTAATGTGGTTCAGAAGTGAGGAAATTTGGGCAGTGGGGGGCGTCATCAAAGCACAGTGTGAATCAAAGACGCGACAAAGACCCAATTACCATGTATACAATGTCTAATAGGTAGATAAATATTAACATAATCACCCCTGTGGAGAGAAGCAAATGCCGGATAACTACAAGCATGATCTGCCAATCAAAGAAATGGATTCAAAGTGCAGCCATTCCCTTAATTGTCAAGGTCACAATAGATGGGATTGGCTTCAAGCTGCTCTGCAAACTTCTTGAGGACGTCTTTCACATATTCCCGAAATTCATCCTCCACTTGTGCAGGACTCTCCTCACTTTCAACTTCAGAAAATACTGCATCATAGAGAAGAGTTGCAGCTTCATTGGATTCTACTGGTGGCAAGCCCAAATCTTTTCCATGTTTCTCAAGGAAACTCCTGATTAGCTCTGTCTTCCCTAGCTCATCTTTTCCACTCTTCTTTTCCTGCAAAACCCTCTGTATGACATCATTGAATTGCTTCTCATCTGCCAAGAGCTGCAATATTTAAACTGAAAGCCATCAGAATTTACCCTTTTGTCTGAAAACTTGATAATTCCCAACAACCATGAAGTAATGATTCCCCAACTACATGGAATCAGGTAAGCAAAAACTTAATTATTCACATTATAAGATTTCCAAAATTATATCCAAGTTTTTCAACTGATCTCCTAGTCTTTTAAGAAAGGAGTTTTGTCACCATGGATACTCATAGAAAACCTTTTTTTTTTCCTATTGCTTTTTTGTTTGAAATGGAAATGATAAAAAAAGTTAGTAATTACACATAAAATTCAAAAAGTGAATGCTCTTCATATGAGGGAAAACAAGAAAAGAAAAAAAGATTAAGTTCATGATCTACCTTTCTTAGGTCAGAACCATTGACAACCTTGATGTTCTGGATGACAACAATATGTTTCTCAGTCAATGCATCTGCTGTTTCCTGCAGAATTGGCTGAAGTAATTCAGCAAATTGTGCTTGGCCCAATTCTTGTTGCCCCTCAGCTCCATGCTTTTTTAAGATGTCATTTAGCAGAGGAAATTCTGTTCAAACAATAGTTAACCTTTATCAATTTTTGTTGGAAATGAGCACAAATATCAGATATTAACAAGTCCATGGTAAGTAGTAGGGGTTAAAGTGTGTAACTCTGTTGCTGATCTGAATCCTACTCTTGCTTCTGGATTTAAGACATGTTAACTTTTTTCTCCAAAATCTCCATGAATTATACTACTTGTTTTCAGCATGGAAACACCAAAATACACAAAAAAATAACTAGCACTCTTTTTCCAGGGAACAAGCTAAGTGACTAAAACCGACTCTAGTGTGCTAATAGGTATCACTGATTCATTCGGCAGCTCTTGAATGGATGCATGCTTGCCACCGATTTACATACCAATATGCAATCATTCATCATTCATGCCAGTTAGGATGATGGTTATTTAGTGTTTCACTGAGAATAATCAACACTGCAAAAGTAATGGAAATATTACAATGCATCCATGCAACAATCATTGAGAGAGTTTCCATAGACCATTGATTATGGTATTTTGACACCAATGTGACCTGTGTGGACAGTAGACTGTGATCTTGATTTAAAACTCTAATAAAAACGGAAAAAAGAGAAACTTCACCATCATATAGGAAATGACTGAATCTAGCCAAAACTTATGATTATTGAATGAAGTATTTCTGGGCACTTAGGTCAGATACTTCTCCAGTCATGAATTAATATTCCAATACTTCTGTTTACCTCCCAATATGTTTATTCTCTTGATGTTTCCTTCTTTCTTTAATGGTAAACACAAAAATCAGGTTCCAATGCTACGAGAGTCAGCCATGCAGCAGGGACGTGCAGTATTTTGAAAATTTTTTGCCTAATTTCGGGAGAATAACAACTCCCAAAGCAATGAGAGAGAAGGGAAACGAGAAGCTTTCGTGTTCTAACTTTAGTCATAATGATGATGCTGGAGACAAAATCGCATGCTCAAACCAAGTAAAATCCATGAGTAGGATGTGTGAGTTTATGCTACATGAACATTTCACATTGTGCAAGAATTCCATTTCTCACATAGCATGCTATTCTCGTGTTCAAATTATGGTGTCAAACATGCCCTTTCAAATGACAAGAGACCGGCACAAGTGGACTCAAGGAAGAGATGAAAGAACTTATTCTCTTAATCTATCACTTTACAGAAAAATATTTTATTGGTTAAGGTATTAGATGTTTGATCCATAACTGACTTTAACCAATTGCATTCAATTCGATCACATGCGATCAAAGTTCAACAGACAATACTGTACATTGACTCTACACAGCAAAAGATGGGGAAATGGAGGGAGTAACCTGCAAAAGGAGGAATCCCCATTTCAACTCCCATCTGAACAAGTGCTTTCCTTATCTCACTCTTGCGAATCTTTCCTTTATCTTCTATATCCAAATCAGTAAACAGATTCTCTGCTAGCATAGCATAATCATCTTCATCCTCCAAAAGCAGCTTCAAAGTATTCCCATCCAATATTGACACCACTAGGGGATCATCTAAACCATATATAAAAAAAAATCAATAATTAAAATAAACTCAAGGCCAGAAAAGAAAAAACCCAGATCGGGAAATCACCATACAATTAAACTATGCCATAAAGTTTAGCTTTTTGATAAAAAAAAGTCAAGAAAAAGAAACAATTACATAAAGTCAAAATAACCCAGATCATAAAATCACCCCAAAAATTAAAATTGCCAAAAAGTTTAACTTTTCTTGATAATCTTAATCATCAAGCAATCAAGCTGAGTTAGTCCTCCCTTACCTTTCAAACCATCAGCAATGGCAGAGATGTAGTCAGACAGAACCTTAGACGCTTTTTCTCCGGCGAGCTCCTTTTTCCGGAAAGTAACATCATCATCGCCGGCGCCGGCGGTGACACGAGAAAGAGCGGAGGCTTTGACTTTTTGAGGCAATGAGAGGCCAAAGAGAGAGCTGGAGGCTTTGGAGTCAGCGATTTCGAGGAGTTGAGCTCCCGTTACGCTGCCGTTAAGTTCGGGCAAAGAGAGATTGAGTGATCGTAGATGGGTTCCATCAAGCACCGTTAAACCTCCTTCAGACATTGTAAGAGAGAGAGAGAGAAGAGATAATTTCAGTTTCAGACAAAGCTGAGAGATGTACTGTTTGTAGACTATCTTGGTTTTGTTTCGTACGTTTCTTTGTTCGGTTTTATAGTTTGAGCTTGGATTTTGGTTTGGGACTTATATTTTGATAAAATATCACAAATGCCCCTGTTTTTTTTGAAATATCAAGATTTTATTTTATTTTTTGAAATCTTAATAAATATTATTATTTCCATAATTTCTTAAACCCTAAGTCCACCGTCAAGTCTTACTTAAACTTGTGACGAGTAATAATTTTATTACCTGAAACTAATTATAAGATACTTTAATTTTACCTAATCGGTTCAAATAATATAAAGTATCTGATTATAAAAAATCCATTGACATCTTTATATATTAAATTAGATGTAGAAATAAAGAAGAACGAAAGATCAATTAGTTCAATAGAGAGTTAAAGGGAAATGGAATCATAAGAATTGCTTATTTTTTGAGCAACTCCAACAACTTGCTTTCACAATTTTTTAAATTTTTTTCCCATTTCCTTTATTACTAAAGTTAATGATTCCTTCCCATATAAGATATCATGTGCTTGGTGGCTTGTATGTAACAAATGGTTCCTTAATGTGACCTTGTCATATGCAAGTCAAAATTTACAAGTTCTTTTGTTTCATCAATCAAAATCAATTAATTTTTTTTAAAGCATATGATTTTTTATTAATAAGTATAAGAGCAAAACAGTTATAATAAATTTCAATATTTATCCGTCAACAATTTAATTACAAACTAACAATAATTTTTACAGACAAAAAAAGTTATATGTAACAAGTTTATCAATTAATTCATTTAAGACTCGAAAAATATATATACGTTGTTGTACCATTCATGGCAAATGAAGTGATTTTTGTACACAACTTAGTATTTAACATATGTTTGATCTAGTCTTAACTAAAGTCTTCTTTGTAGAATATATATATTTTTCCATTTTTTGGGTTAATTTTATTTGTTCTACAAGATAAAGGTTGAATCTTATACCTTTAATTTGTTGTAATTTAACAAAGGAAACAAGGGCAAAAGAGGTAAGGGGACATGAACGTGGGAAATGGGCATTGTTGAAGACACCAAAGTCAAGTGGGCTTACGCGGTTTCGGGCATTGGTTTTTCTCATGAGGGTTTCAATGTCATTTGGGCCCACTTTGGTGTAAAGTCCACTTCCAATTTTTAGGTCTTGATATTATCCAAAAAAGAAAAAAAAGAAAAAAAAAACCCTCTTTAATATTTGAAATCATAAACTGAAAATTTGAAAATAGTGGATATTTTAATGATTAAGTAAACAAGATTGATTATATTTTAATTGATTAGTAATCTACAAAAATGGGATAGATATATAAACATATAAATTTTAAATTGAACCGATCGATTCTATCTATAAATTATTGTTAAGATTAAAAATTTAAATATTAATAAATAATCAAAAAATTAAATAGATAAAAGATTTGTTTTGTTTTTTAATAATATTGTGCGGAGACTCTTGCAAAAATGAAGTGGATAGAACTAAATTGTTCTTTATTTGTTTTTTTTTTTTATGTCGAGAATTGTTAATTAGTAATTTAGTTCTGTTTTCTTTTTATATATTAGGTTTAGTTTGGAATTTTCAGGTTTTTGAATATTCTACTTCTGTTTACGAGTCCTTGTAAGGCCGAGATTGCATCCTTTGTAAAAGGGTATTAAATGAAACCACTAACTGATTTTTTTTTTCCAGTATAGAGGCGTAGAAACCATGGGCCTATGGAGATAGGGATGCTTCAATCTTTCTTTTAGTCCGGTAAGAACCGTCACTATTGACGAGTATAATGAAATTTAATATTGATGGATCTTCATTAGGAAACTCGAGTAATGTTGGCAGATGGGTTGTTATCTGTGATGAGAAAGGTAGGCTGAAAATCATGTTTTCAAAAGCAGTTGGTATCGTGAATTCTAATGTGGCTGAATAAGCAATTAGAGAGACGATTATTATTTTTACTGTCTTAAAGTGGTCTAATCCATCAACCAATGTGGTTAGACAGGTTCTTAACCCAAACACTATACTATGGAAGTTAGGTTCTCAGTGTTGCAAATTGAGTTTGTTTGTTTTCAAAATAGGAGGTGACAAATCCAACATACACTAATAATACAGGATCCTAAGGGTTCACGACATATGCTAGTTGTACATCCAAGGTAAAGGGCAGACTGTCAGAAATTCTGTTTAAAAGGTGTAAAGGGGTTTATATATATAGAGTTCTGGAGATCAATTTTTTGTCAAAGGTATCGACTAACTGAGAAGTAAGCACCCAGAATGTATGGGTAGCATTAGGTGTGATTATTATGATGCTTAGGCTACTCCTATTCTAATTGAATACAATCAACCTGCTTTAAAAAAGGATTTCGGGTTTAAAACCTTAGGACCTAATTGATTTTTTTTTTCAGATATTTTATAAGTAATTATGTTTATGTATAACTGAACTTCTTCAATATTCCTTACTAATACTAGTTTAATTGCTTGTTTATAGTTTTTGTATTCCTTTTGAAATCTTAATAAAATCTCTTCGACTTAGCAAAAAAAAAAAAAAGTTTTTTAAGGAAATTTAGTTGGTAAATAATTTTATATATGGCGGTTTAGCTATTTCTTTTATATATATTAGGATATCAAATAATTAACCTACGCAACCTAGAAATTATATTTGGGGTTAACACTTATTGAAGTGGCTTGTTTCTGATTAAATTCTTCAAGTTATAAAGTTGTTTTGTTCTCCCTCAACTGAGCTACCTGCTTTTGTACCTTACCTGCGTCAAAGAGTTTGGAGATATGGCTAGCCATGGTAGACAAAAACGGCAAAAGAAGGAGAATCATGTGCCTGAAGAACTCATTATGTCGATATTGGTCAACCTTCCCGTCAAGTCCTTACTAAGATTCAAGTGTCTCCAAGCTTTCGCGTTCATTGATCATCGACCAAGATTTCATCGAACAACATCTTTCGAACCAACAGAAAAAGGACCCTCAAATCCTTTTTGCCTCTGCCGATGTTCGGGGTCAGCAGATAGCTTTGAAATCAATGTTCATAAATGTCGATGGAGCTGCTGAGGGAACTGGTGCAGCTGTTATCGATGGTTCGAGGATGACGATTGAAGAACTTCCCCAAAAGTTTTTTAGCATGATGTATTCATGCGATGGGGTTTTTTGCTTTTATGGAGCAGAAGCCATCATTGTTTGCAACCCTAGCACGAGGGAAATTCAACGTTGGGCCTACGGAGTTGACTCTCATTTTTGGAAACCCTTAGATTGGTTATGTATGAATTTGACTTTCCTATAGTCTGCATTACTATCGCTTATTATCAGACGAATTAAAGTTACAAATTTGGTTAGGAATAGGGGTCAAGTTGTAATGGAGATTATTCTGTGAAGGGGAATATTAGAAAGTATTTGTTTGGTTACAAGTATTAACTGTGCTCTACTATATCTATTCCCTGCAGGCGAAGCAATCTGTTTGGATCAAACAATTGGGTTTGATCGGGATTAAGTCACAATGGAGTTCAAGATTGTTCGATTGTTTGGTCCGGAAGGGATCTATCTCGATTTTAGTGAGTGTGAGGTTCTGACATTGGGCCCAGGCCCAGAGGTTTCACGAAGAAAGCTAGGTGAAGCACCTTACTCAGTCAGTTTATCATCAGCAAAACGGCCTGTCCATGTTAATGGGGCAATCTATTGGATCACTAGTTTTAGGAGACACCCTTTGGAGGCAATCGTCTCCTTCGACCTCCACACAGAGAAATTCAAAGCAATCCCACATCCGAGTTGTCTGGATAATGACTTTAAGAGATACGAGGCGGCCTTACAGCCTTTGAGAAACTCTCTTTGCCTGGCTGAGTTAACTAATGCTAACAAGAGGATGAACATATGGATTTTCATGAAAGGTTGCAACTCATCACCAGGTTTGAATGACAAAATGGGAACTTGGGAGATGTTGCATTCTATTGATTTGGAGATTAGGGTACACGATTGGCCAATGAGAATTCCAATTGCGGGGCACAAGAACGGAATGCTTTCTACCAACTATTATGGATACTGGGTGCAGCTATACAATCCAAAGAGAAGAATGTTCACGAATGTGCTATCGCATTGGAGAACATTTGCTCCTACTGCATACTTTGAAAGTTTAGTCCCTCTATCTGCAAAAAAAAAGAGGGTTAATTAGTATTTGATATGTGAGTATGTGTAAGTGGGTAGAGATCTAAAATTTCGATGCTTTACGCTAATAATTTCATTAAAGAAAGTTTTGCTTTCATTTATTCCAGCAGTGAAACTCAATCAATTACAGTAAACCCCCTTTTTTTGCATTATTCTTTCACCTAATAACCAAGGAAAAAAAGAAGAAGAAAAAGCAGAGTTAAGCTAACTCATCAAAAGTAGGAGAATAATGCAGCATTATCAAGCATCAGCATAATAGCTCCAATTACATATGATCTATGTTCAATTATTGTACGTAACCAGGCTTCTGCCCAAGATTAGAAAGAACCCAACAATCTTGGGAACTTTGCTTTGGCTGTTTGTATTTATACAGTTCAATTATTGTACAATAATAGTTGTTTGTATAGAGACTATTGAAGTGTATTTTGATATTTTTTAGTTAGTACTGATGAAATATTTTTCAGAGAGAAGTAAACTACAGTATGATTCTCTTGTGAAGATAGCTGTGAATAGAAATCAAATGTTTGTGCAAGAAAATGTTTCTACGAGTTAATTGACGGGGAATTTAAAATAATGGATGTTGATATGAAAGTGAATAAAATTTTAATAACACTTATTAATTGAAGTCATTTCATAGTTTTTTTTTTTTATATTTTCAATGCTATGTTCTAATAATTGTACCTATACATAAATACTTTTATTTTTCTGAAGTCTACATCAAGACTCAAGCTTTCCTGGTATTACCAAAATTTCCAAACTAATGCAGTTGCAGGGGAAGTGAATAGTGATCAAAATAATAGAACAAAAAGACAAAAAAACACCATTGGTGTTACCGCAATAATAGAAGTATAAAGTCCATCGCCGCCTGTATTGACAAGAGAGAAATTGAGAAAAAATAATGGCAGGCCGCGGCAGAACAAGCCTGCTAAACGAGGGTAATTGGCCTCAAGATCTTCTCCTTTCGATCTTGGCTACCCTTCCTGCCAAGTCTTTGTTGCGATTCAGATGCGTGTCCAAGCATTGGCGATCACTGATCATCAACCCTGGTTTCATCGAACAACATCTCGAAAACCAACAGAGAAAAGAGTACCCTCAATTGATATTTGCCTCTGGAACTACAACAGACATAGTTTTGGAATCCGTGGCCATCGTCGATGTTGAAGTTGATGACAAAGAAGGAGCAAAGACCAGGAAAGGTTTCAAACGAAGATCTTTGAATATCTGTCATCTTCCACCTGATGGTTACTGTATGTCCAACTCTTGCGATGGAATTCTTTGCTTCTTTGGGGAAACTAATCTCTTTGTTTACAATCCTGGAACTAGAGAGTTTCGGATTCTTCAGATGGGAAAGAAGAGATCCACCCGTGGTCCTTCCTACTCTTCTGATTGCTTCGGTACGCATTATTTTCCCCTTGTCTTTTGTTTCGATAGATAGAATTAAAGCAAGGTCCTTTTTTTCATGATGATGGTGTCTCTTTTTGTGTGTGTATGTTTTCAAATTCATCGTTAGGGCGGAATTCTTTGGGATCTATAGTTGCAGTGTTTTATTTGTGAAAGGCAGCTGATGATTTTTCAGTATGGTTGCTGTGTACATGGCCTTGATATTCAGAGTGTATAGGAATTGTCTTTTTTTGTTTTGGGTATTTTGTTTCTGTGGGATGATTCACTTTTAGGGGAGATGCTGTCCAATTTTTTGTAAGTTGGGGAGTATGCATACTTAATCCGATGCATAAACCTGGAAATTATGTCTCTTGTATTGGCCATGGGGGTGATGATTTATCACACCCAGATTTAATGAATTCCACTTCCCTTTCAAAAATAAAAAAAATATTGTGTCAGCTAATTTAGCTTTGTACATTGTTTGTTGTATAGAGGATAATCTTTGTCTTGAATTTTGAGAGACCAAGGATTCTGTATACTTCTGTTAATGTTCCTGAATAAAGTGATTGCAAAGCAGGGGATGGGCAGGGTGAAGGGCTACGTAGTCTGGTTAGAACTTTCTGAAGTGTTCTCTGTTTCTTTTTGGTATCTTCTTTGCAGGAAACTAATAATAAAGCTTATTATGATATCTTCTCTGCAGGACAACGATTCCCAACGCATCAATTAGTAGGGTTTGGTCGTGATCAAATTACAAAAGAATGCAAAATTATACGATTGTTTATACCTATAGAGGAACAAGAAAACCATATTCATGAGTGCGAGGTTTTTACATTGAGTTCAGATGCTGGGGCTTCATGGAGGGGCCTTGGCGTAGTTGCTTACTTCATTAGGCCAGCGCAACAACCTGTCTTTGTCAATGGAGCACTTCACTGGATCCTTGACGTCAGACATGCTAACCCTTCGGAGGTGATCGTCTCTTTCGATCTCCATACTGAGAAATTCCAAGCAATATCACACCCAAGTTGTTGCTCAGAAGCCTCAGATCGTCATATGGCGCTTATGGGGTTACTGTCTTTGAGAAGCTCTCTATGTCTAGTACAATCGGAATACAGGCTACGACAGAATATATGGATAATGAATCAAAGCAATGGAGTTTGGGAGAAACTGTTTGCTATTGATTGGGGATTGATGAATTATAGAACTCCATTGGCATTTCCAATAGCAGAACTCAAGGATGGAAGCTTTTTTGTTTCCCATTTTGGGGAGAACTTGCAAATATATGATCCAGAGAGCCAAAGTTTTAGTGAAGTATTGATACAACATGAAAGAAGGGTTGTGTCCTATGCATACTCTGAAAGTTTAGTCCCTCTTTATGGAGAGCCACTGGTGTATTGATCGAGTTGTAAATAATATGTATTATTTTTTTTTATGTGAAAAGCTGGAATTTGATTCATTGCTTCAATGAAGTCAGCAAAAAACTACCATTTTTGTGGTAATGGTAGTGCTATACAATAACCCAGTAGGCAGGCATACCTGCCAATTCTAAGTAGAGTGTCAGGACTCCCCCCCGATTGATCTCAAAAGCCTGTTGACAATGTTGTTACATTAAAACAAGAGCCGACCAAGCAGCCAGTAATTACCCAATGTCAGCCAAAGCCCCATCTGCAGGCCTTCCCTTGCTGTAGCAGACTCCTGGTTAGACACCAACGTCCCCTGGCTCCTGTGGTGGGAGTATCACCGCTAGGCCAGAACCCCATCCCCAATAGAACATTTCAAAAATCACAATGCTATTTCAAGTCTCTAGTAATTCTGTCTAAAGACTTTCCATGGCATGAAATCTGATTTGGGCTTCATCACAACTGTAGAGTTACAAACACAACAGGCCGCACAAAAATAAAAAAGCGGCATATAACACTCAGCCTATGTTGCACAATTCCCAACGATCATGCTGAGTTCACCTAATAAACAAACGATCCAAATGACACCTGTACGCATGGAGTCAAACAAAGAAGGGAGAAGATGCCCTCTCCAAAATTATTGGAAATCCACCAAAAGTTTCAAACTAAGTTGCACCATAGCTTTTGACTAATTACAACGAAATGGAATCAGTCAACCATCTTTTCTTCTCTTGCATTGAATCTTGGAGGCTGTGGTGCTTGTAGTGTCATGAATGGAAAATTACCACTTGTATGTTGATGTTTCCTATTTCGTTTTTTAAGGCTTGGAATTCTAAATATGTGGAATTGGTTAAGAGAAAAGTGTGAAGGATGTCCTTCTTCGTCATTATTTGATCCATCTGGCTTAATAGAAATGAAATGATTTTTGATGAGAAAATGTGAGATTTGTTGAAAGTGTTGGATATTGTCAAACTGAGAGTGGCGTGGTGGGTCAAGTCCAAATGGCCTGGCGACAACACCGTTTCTGATATTGCTACCACTCATTTTTGGCTTCTGCTCCAACCTCAAAGAGAAAGGTTAAGAGCATGGTCTCTTGGGAATGTCCACCTGCAAGTTGGCTCAAATTTAATACTGATGGGGCTGCTAGAGGATGTCCAGGTCATCTTGGAATTGGAGGAGTTTTATGCGATAACAAAGGGGCTGTCAAGATGACCTTTTCGAAGAAAGCAGGTTGGGGAGATGTTAACCTTGCCGAAATCCTTGCAGTGAGAGAGGCTATGATTCTGTTTTCTGCCTCCTCATGGGCGAACTCTGCTGGTATTATCATTGAATCTGACTCCAAGAATGTGGTCTTGTGGATGACACTCCCTGAGAAAACCCCATGGAAGCTACGGCAACTCATCTTTCAAACTGTTTCCCTTAAAGACAGAGTTGCTGGCTGGAAGATAAAACACACTCCAAGGTCAGGTAATACAGTAGCTGATAACCTTGCCAAGTCAGGGATTGATAGAGCTCATGATTTGCTCTGTGCGTACCCATAACTGCTCGAGTGATTGGGCATGCTTTTGACTGTGTTTACTGCATTGTTGCTAGTGTGGATCACTTTTTGCATGATAAGGCCGACAGCTTTTTGGGTTGTTTTGCTTGTGTATGGATTTGCAAGAGGGAGAAACATCCAAAATGGCCATGTTTGTCACTCTTGCTCTCCCTTCTCCCTTTTTGGCTGTTAAGGGTGGCTGTAGCTTTTTTGAATCTTGCTAATATCAATTTTTTGTAGTTGTATAGTATTTTGTTTTCAGTTGGCTTTTTTGTATGCCAAGCTTCGGGAAGGGCACCTGGACCAAGTTTCTCCTAGACCCTTCCTTTTTGTGTACATAAGGAATTTCACCTTGCTTTAATGGAAATGCTTTTAATCTTCAAAAAAAAGATACTTGATCATAGTTGTAATTCTCCAAGACAAGGTAGGAGTTGCCTAGCCAATTTGATTGTCTGGGGCTCTGTTTTTTAATTTCCTCTATTGTTCGTTTAACTGACATATGACCTTGCCTCCCTTGACGAGGTAATAATTCTCCTATTGGTTTTATATAAAGCATATTACCTGATTAATTTGGACCTTTCATATAGAGAGAGATATATGATTCATCAATGGCATTAAAATTTGCAGTAGTATTGTTGAAATCGACTGTACTCGACAGGCAAAACCTATACTTTTGGCGCAAAGAAATTATGCCAAAAACCAAAAGACTAGCATTATGCAAGCATTTCACGCACGACATTTCTACAATGTCATGCTCCAACCCCAAACCATGGCCAAGTGAGGTGATTCTTCAAATTTGGCTTTTTTTTTAATGAGAATCTTAAATGCATAGGATTATGGATATATGAGAACCTTAGTCAAATGAAATCAAATAAAGAATAGAGAAGAAGCCATTTCCAATATTAGTGGTAATTTACCAAAATTTTCAAATTAAAAGAAAAAGATCAAACCAGCTCTTTAATTGAAGGCTCACATTTGTTCTTCCATAACCTTGGCTAATATTTTAAAATACTACCTTAGGTCAACTAGAGAAGTAAATAGACAACACGGGCGTCCTATTTGACTTTGCTGCGCTTGCCATACTAGTTTCTAACCCAGCAAGTGCATTTCGTTTTTGAAAAATGGCTTCAACTTCTGAAAGACATAGAGTCTGCCGTGCTTAGGTATTTCAAAACGACAAGTGAGAAGCTCGAACAGCCACAACTTCTGAAAGACACATCGTCTACCGTCCTTATCTATTTCAAAACGGCGGGCGTCCTTTGCTATGAGAAGCTCGAACAGCCACAACTTCTGAAAAACACAGCGTATGCCATCGTTAGGTATTTCAAAACGGAAACGCTCAAACAGCCACAACTTTTGAAACACACAACGTCTGCCGTCGTTTGGTATTTTAAAATGGAAGCTTGAACATCAGTTTGAGTAATTCCTTTTCTACTCATTTCCAAGAACTTGATCATATTTTTGCCGACTTCAACAAATTCAAACAACTAATCTCTAAGATAAGTTCAAATAAGGATAAGTTTCGATTTCTCTTTACTTTGGCTAAAGAGTCACATGTGGATTCACTGTGTCTGGGTGTCTGTAAACTTCTCTATTATGAGCCTTACACTTATCTGCAAGTTGCATCGTGCTTCAGTGAAATTTTCAATTCTCCTTGCTTTTTTTTCACCTCAGAAAGCATAATTAAAGATACCCTTTTAGTTGTTTTTTTTTCCGTGCGACGTCAATTTTTTTTTGTGTGGTGCTAACATCTAAATCAGATTTTTTTATATATATGTTTAATAATATATATATATATATATATATGTATATTATGTAAGATAAAAATAAACAATTAAACATGGAGCATTACTCTACAGCGACATTTCATGTGAGAAGAGGCATTCCAAATAGGCATTTTAGATACTTCTAAAATTTTTGAACGACATACTTTCTTGTGAGAATGAGGCATTCTAGATAGGCATAATCAGTCCATTCTCGAGCAATTACTATGACTAATTCTGTTTCTACTCACATCCAAGAGCTCGACTGCATTTTGGTTGATTCATACAAAAAACCCTTTTCAACTATTTAACCTAGAAATTACTATTTGGGATTAGCAATTGTTTAAGTGGCATGTTTCAGGTTAAATTCTTCAAGTTTTAAACTTGTTTGTTTTCCCTCAACTGAGGTACCAAGAGAGTTAAGAGATATGGCTAGCCATGGTAGACGAAAATGGCAAAAAGAGTTTCATGTGCCTGAAGAACTCATTATGTCGATATTTGTCAATCTTCCCGTCAAGTCCTTACTAAGATTCAAGTGCGTCTCCAAGCTTTGGCGGTCATTGATCATCGACCAAGATTTCATCGAACAACATCTTTCGAATCAAAAGAAAAAGGACCCCCAACTTCTTTTTGCCACTATCATCAGTCAAAGTCAGGTGGATTTAAAATCAATGTACATAAATGTTGATAGAGCTGATGAGGGAACTGGTGAAGTTGTCACCACTGGTTTGACTATTACACTTACAAACCTCCCTGGATACGATTTAAGCATGTCGCATTCATGCGATGGAGTTCTCTGCTTTTATGGACCAGAAACCATCATTGTTTGCAACCCTAGCACGAGGGAGATTCGACATTTTTCCTATGGCTTTGGTTGGAAAGGTATGAATTTGATTTTCCTATAGTCTGCATTACTGCCAATATCAAACGAATTAAAGTTTAGAATTTGGTTAGGTATGGGGGTCAAGTTGTAATGGAGATTGTTCTGTGAAAGGGAATATTAGAAAGAATTTGTTATGTTACAAGCATTAATTGTGCTCTGCTATATCTATTCCTTGCAGGTGTACCATCTGGTAGGACTACAACAATAGGGCTCGGTCGGGATCAAGTCACTAAGCAATTCAAAATTGTACGATTGTTTAATCGGTAAGGGCTCCTGGCAATTTTGATGAGTGTGAGGCTTTCACATTGGGTCCAGGGCTCCTGGCAATTTTGATGAGTGTGAGGCTTTCACATTGGGTCCAGATCCTAACGTTTCATGTAGAAGGCTTGGTGAAGCACCTTACTTTGTTATATCACTACAATCGCCTATCTATGTTAATGGGGCACTCCATTGGATAACTTGTGTTATGAGGCACATTTCGGAGGCATCCGTCTCCTTCGATCTCCATGCAGAGAAAGTCCGAGCAATCCCACATCCGAGTTGCCTGAATAGTCACTCTGACAGATGCTATATGGAAGCCTTAATGCCTTTGAGAAACTCTCTTTGCCTGGCTGAGTTAACTGCTAACAAGAAGATGAACATATGGATTTTCATGAAGGATTGCAACTCATCACCAGCTTTGAATAAGAACATGGGAGCTTGGGAGATGTTGCATTCTATTGATTTGAAGTTTTCGGTAAGCGAATGGCGATTGGGAATTCCAATTGCGGAGCATAAGAATGGAATGCTTTCTACCATCTATTATGGAGGCAGGCTGCAACTATACACTCCAAAGAGCAAAATGTTCAGGGATGTGCTAGTGCATTGTGGAGCATTAATGCCTACTGAACACTTTGAAAGTTTAGTCCCTCTATATGCAGAAAAACACATGGGTTAATTAGTATTTGATATGTGAGTATCTAAAGTGGGTAGAGATCTTAAGTTACATTACCGTATGCTAATAATTGCATTGAAGGAAGTTTTGATTTCATTTATTCCAGCAGTGAAACTCAATCAATTATAGTAAACCCCTTTTCTTTTTCGTGTGTAACGTGTTGTGTCAATTACATTTTATTGCATTATTCTTTCACCTAATAACCAAGGAAAAAAAAAAAGAAAAACCAAATATTATTTGTTTAGCTAACTCATCAAAAGTAGGAGAATAATGCAGCATTATTCAAGCATCAGTACAATTGCTCAAGTTATAAATGATCTATGTTCAATTAAATCAGGTTACACTTAACTAGGCTTCTGCCAAAGAACAGAAAGAACCCAACAACCTTGGGAACTTTGCTTTGGCTGTTTGCATTTACACACAGTTTTTCGTTAATGCTGATGAAATATTTTCCGGAGAAGTTAACAACTGTACTGACTCTCTTGTGAAGATGGACGTGAATAAAAATCAAATGTTTGTGCTAGAAAGTGTTTCTGTGAGTTAATTGATGAGGAGTCTAGAATGAAGTTAACCAATGTCTTTGTTTACAATCCTGGAACTAGAGAGTTTCAGATTCTTCAGAGGGGAAAGAAGAGATCCTCCCGTGGTCCTTCCTACTCTTCTGATTGCTTTGGTACGCGTTTTTTTCCTCTTGTTTTATGTTTAGATAGATAGAATTAAAGCAACGGTGTTCACGAGAATTAAAGCCAGGTCCTTTCTTTCATGATGATGGTGTCTATTTTTGTGTGTGTATGGTTTTCAAATTCATCGTTAGGGCGGAATTCTTCGGGATCTAAATGTGCAGTGTTTTACTTGTGCAAGGCAGCATGGTTGCTGTGTACATGGCCATGATATTCAGAGTGTATAGGAAATGTCTGTTTTTGTTTTGGGTGTTTTGTTTCTGTGGGATGATGTACTTTTAGGGGAGATGCTGTCCAATTTTTTGTAAGTTGGGGAGTATGCATACTTAATCCGATGCATAAACCTGGAAATTATGTCCCTTGTATTGGCCATGGGGGGATGATTTATCACACCCAGATTTAATGAAATCCACTTCCTTTCAAAAATAAAAAAAATAGTGTCAGCTAATTTAGCTTTGATAGTCCAATGAGAACGTGCTTGTATATTGTTTGTTTTATAGAGGATACTCTTTGTCTTGAATTTCGAGAGACAAAGGATTCCGTATACTTCTGTTAATGTTCCTGAACAAAGTGATTGCAAAGCAGGGGATGGGCAGGGTGAAGGGCTACATGGCCTGGTTAGAGCTTTTTGAAGTGCTCTCTGTTTCTTTTTGGTATCTTCTTTGCAGGAAACTAATAATAGAGCTTATTATGATATCTTCTCTGCAGGACAACGATTCCCAACGCATCAATTAGTAGGGTTTGGTCGTGATCAAGTCACAAAAGAATGCAAAATTATACGATTGTTTATACCTAAAGAGGAACAAGAAAACCATATTCATGAGTGCGAGGTTTTTGCATTGAGTTCAGATCCTGAGGCTTCATGGAGGGGCCTTGGCGTAGTTGCCTACTTCATTAGGCCAGCACAACAACCTGTCCTTGTCAATGGAGCACTTCACTGGATCCTTGACGTCAGACATGCTAACCCTTCGGAGGTGATCGTCTCCTTCGATCTCCATACTGAAAATTCCAAGCAATATCACACCCAAGTTGTTGCTCAGAAGCCTCAGATCGTCGGCATTTTATGGGGTTACCGTCTTTGAGAAGCTCTCTATGTCTAGTACAATCAGAATACAGGCTGCAACTGAATATATGGATAATGAATCAAAGCAATGGAGTTTGGGAGAAACTGTTTGCTATTATTTTGGGATTGATGAATTGTAGAACTACATTGGCATTTCCAATAGCAGAACTCAATGATGGAACCTTTTTTGTTTCCCATTTTGGGGAGAACTTGCAAATATATGATCCGGAGAGCCAAAGTCTTAGTGAAGTATCGATACAACATGAAAGAAGGGTTGTGTCCTATGCATACTCTGAAAGTTTAGTCCCTCTTTATGGAGAGCCACTGGTGTATTGATCGAGTTGTAAATAATATGTATTATTTTTTTTTGTGTGAAAAGCTGGAATTTGATTCGCTGCTCCAATGAAGTCAGCAAAAAATAACCATTTTTGTGGTAATGGTAGTGCTATGCAACAACTCAGTAGGCATCCCTGCCAATTCCAAGCAGAGTGTCAGGACCCCTCCCCAATTGGTCACAAAAGCCTGTTGACAATATTGTTACATTAAAACAAGACCCAATCACAGCAGCCAGTAGTTACCCAATGTCATCCAAAGCCCCATCCGCAGGCCTTCCCTTGCTGCAGCAGACTCATGGTTGGACACCAACGTTCCCTGGCTCTTGTGGTGGGCGTATCACCGCTGGACCAGAACCCCGTCCCCAATAAAACATTGCAAAACTTAAAAGTTTAAAATCTGATTATTGTAATCATTAAAAAAGATTTTAGTTACTACTGATAAACAGAACTCAAAAACGAAGTCCAAAATTGTTCAAGACTTGAATGAGAACATATGGATTTTCATGAAAGATTGCAACCCATCACCAGCTTTGAATGAGAACATGGGAGCTTGGGAGGTGTTGCACTCGATGGATTTGATAATTGTTGTGAAGCCTCCTAATAACAGAATGCTTTCTATCTAATATTATGAACAGAGGTTGCAACTACACAATCTAAAGAGAAAAATGTTGAGGGATGTGCTACCGCATTGGAGAAAAGTTGTGTCTACTGCATATTTTGAAAGTTAAGTCCCTCTATATGATGTGTTTAATATTTGGGTATAAGTGGGTAGAGATCTTAAATTACAATGCTTTATGCTAATAATTTCATTAAAGAAAGTTTTGCTTTCATTTCTTCCAGCTGTGAAACTCAATCAACTATAGTAAACTCCCCCTTTTTTGTGTGTGTGAAATTTGTTGTGTTCAACTGTTCATTGCATTTTATTGCATTACTCATTCACCTAATAACCAAGAAAAAGAAAAGAAGAAAACCAAACATTAATTATTGAGCTAAGTCATCAAAACTAGGAGAATAATGCAGCATTATTCAAGCAGTATTGCTGATGAATTATTTTTCACAGAAGTTAACTACTGTGCTGACTTTCTTGTGAAGATGAATGTGAATGGTAATGAAGTGTTTGTGGAGCCAACATTTTCCTTATTTGATGAGGAGTCTACAATGGTGGCCCTTGAGCTTGGAAAAGATGGGGTATAATTTCAGTTCAGTTGGGTGTTTTCTTATGGTTGGGTTAGTAAACAATGAGTACAATAATTGAGTTTAGAGTTGGATTTTAACAATCACAGCAAAAATTTAGTAATCTTGTCATATAAAGGTTAGTATTTAATGAATTGGGTTCGTGCAAAACACAATTGATGATTGAGTTTTTTTTTTCTGTATCCTTTAAATTTATTGTTTATTTGTATATAATGATGGAGATAATAAATAAAATCTTAAAAACAGTGATATTAATATCTAGAAGTGGGTAATTGGTCAGTTTGATCGATTTGGTTTGTTATATCTAAACATCAAATGAATCAAATATTTTTAAAAAATTGATCAGAATCGACCAAACTTATAAGAAGATCGGATCGATCAAATATCGAATTGATTCAGTCAGTTCAGTTTTAGACCAAAAAAATTGAAATTTTATTATTTTTGTTTTTTACAAATTACAACATTGAAATTTATAATTCATTCATAATTATTAAATACACAAATAATCTAAATATTAAAAAAAAACATAACATTTGTTCTTTCACTCACATAATTATATCGTTTCACATAAGCCATTGAATTAACATTCAAGAGTTTTAATCTCTAAATTTTAATATTCAAGATTTCAATATAAAATAATACTTATACCAAAATAATACTATTAGTCAATCTTTAAAAATAATGTTTGATCTCTGAAGTTACTTTAAAAGAATTGAGAGATATACGAGTAAATATTTATTTTATTTTTCAGAGAAGACATTTGTGTTTTAAGATATCGATTTGATATATAATAATTCATGTAGTATAGTTTTTTTTAACAATTAAAAGAAAAAAATTTTTAAAACAAAAAAGTCAAAGTGCTTTTTAATCAAACATGATTCAAGGTTTTTTAGATTTACCCTAATAGTAGAAGTATTAAAAAAAAGTAATCTTATTTATGCAATGGTTTCATGTCAACCTTTTATAGAGAATTTGAGAGACAACATAGATAGAGAGAAATGTTAGATAGTTGTTAATGAAGGTGTTTAGACTCTCGAATTAAAATATTAATACGTAATTAATTTTTATTATTTTAATTTTTAAATTAAATAATAAATATTATTAATTTATAAAAAATCGTGATTGAAGAGTTATAAATAATTACCTTATTAAATACAACTTTTGAATAGTTATATTATAAAAAAATAATTATATTATGAAAAAAAACAAGTACAATTTAATCATGAATAACCAATAGATTGATTTATTATATAAACAATGTTATTATGCTGCGATTTTCAGTATTTTTGATAAGTGTGTTAAAGACCTTATTATATCCAAAGATTGAAAAATACCTTAAGGAATACATGCCTCAAAATCGTATTTTCTTCTCTTAAAAATTTCTAACAAGAAATAATGGCAGGCCGCAGCGGAACAAGCCTGAAAAACAACTATTGGCCTGAAGATCTTCTCCTTTCGATATTGGCTACCCTTCCTGCCAAGTCTTTGTTACGATTCAAATGCGTGTCCAGGCATTGGCAAGCACTTATCATCAACCCTCATTTCATGGAACAACACCTCGAAAAGCAACAGAAAAAGGATTACCCTCAATTGATATTTGCCTCTAGAGCATCTAAACCCGACATGGACATGGTTTTGGAATCCATGGCCATCGTCGATGTTGAAGTTGGTGATGGAGAAGGAACAAAGACCAGGAAAGGTTTGAAACGAAGTTCTTCGAATATCTGTCATCTTCAGTCGGCTAATTACTTCGTGTCCAATTCTTGTAACGGAATTATTTGCTTATTTGGGATCACTAACGTCTTTCTTTACAATCCTGGAACTAGAGAGTTTCGGATTGTTAAGATGCAAAAGAAGGAATTCTCCCCTGATAATTCCAGCGTTGATACTTTCGGTACGCATTTTTTTTCCCTGTTTTATGTTTAGATAGATAGAATTAAAGAAAAAACAAAGTGTTCACTAGACTCTGCATTGGAATAGAGAATTCAACATGAATTGTTTTAGATAGCTGGAAGAGATAAATTAGAAGGATTGCATGATGATTCTTTCATTTCTCCCTAAAATACAGGCATTCGAATTGCAAAAGTTTGTGTCACCTAAATTAGCTTTGATAATCCCACAAGAACATATTTGTAAATTGTTTGTTCTATAGAGGATAATCTTTGCCTTGAATTCGAAAACAAAGGATTGTGTACAGTTCTGTTAATGTTCCTTAATGAAGTACTTGCAAAGCAGGGGATGGGCAGGGTTAAGGGCCCGATGGCCTGGTTTAAGCTTTTGAAGTGCTCTCTGTTTCTCTTTGGTATCTGCTTTGCAGGAAACTAATAAAAGAGCTTATAATGATATCTTCCTTGCAGTACGAGTATTCCCATTGTATCAATTAGTAGGGTTTGGTCGTGATCAAGTTACTAAAGAATGCAAAATTATACGATTGTTTACACCTAATGAAGAAAACCCTATTCATGAGTGCGAGGTTTTTACATTGAGTTCGGATGCTGGGGCTTCATGGAAGGGCCTTGGCGAAGTTGCTTACTTCATTAGGGCAGCACAACTACCTGTCTATCTCAATGGAGCACTTCACTGGATCCTTGACGAAAGGCATGCTAACCCTTCCGAGGTGATCGTCTCCTTTGATCTCCATACTGAGAAATTCCAAGCAATATCACACACAAGTTGTTTCTCAGTAGTCTCAGATCGTAGTAGGCTTCATCATATGGAGTTACTGTCTTTTAGAGGCTCTCTATGTCTAGTAGAAGGAAAATACGACTGGTCATCTCGGCAGCTGAATATTTCGATCATGAATCAAAGCAATGGAATTTGGGAGAAGCTGTTTTCTATTAATCGGGGATTGATGAATTACAGATTTCCATTGGCGTTTCCAATAGCAGAACTCAAGGATGGAACCTTTTTAGTTTTACGTCACAAGAAAAACTTGGAAATATTTGACCCAGAAAGCCAAAGTGATAGTGAAGTGTTGATTCAACATGAAAAATCGGTTGATTACTATGCATACTCCGAAAGTTTAGTCCCTCTTTATGGAGTGCCACTGGTGAATTGAGATTTCATGGTAACTGTTGAATTGAGACTTGCATTGAAGACCTTGCAACTTGCAAGCCTGGTCATCCGTCAAATGCCCATGCCTCAGTGTATTTGTGTTAAAACTTTCCATCGTACAGAACACTTCAGTTAATAAATATCAGATCCGGTTGCCTTAGTTTTCTGCTTTCTGCTCTTCTTTTTCTGTTTTGTGTTTTTTTTCATTATGGCTACATGCCTTACTGATATTAAGCTGCTGTAGTAGTGCAAAACACAATTGATGACTGAGTTTTTTTTTTTTTTATCTTCAAAATTTATTGCTTATTTGTACGTTAAATATCGATGTAAATAAAATCTTAAAAACAGTGATATTGATATCAACATCGAAGTAATTTCATAATTTTTTATGTTTTCACTTTTATGTTTTAATAATTGTACTTATACATATACTACTATTTTACATTTTTCTTTTCTTAACACAACCTCGAAGCTTTTGACCCCTCAAGCTCAAGCAGATTTTCTATTTTTTTTTATTTTTCAAAGAAGATATTGTGTCTTAGAGATGCCTATTTGATATATAAAAGGTGATGTATCAATTTTTTTAATAATTAACAAAGAAAGATAATACTTAAAAGAAAAATATATAATTTAAAAGAAGGCAGAGTGCCTTTTTAACATGATTCAAGGTTTTTTTAGATTTACCCTAATAATAGAAGTATTAAAAGACACGCAGTCTGATTTATGCTACAGTTTCATGGCAGCCTCTTAGAGAGAATTTGAGAGACGACATAGAAAGAGTGAAATAATGGCAGGCCGCCGAGGAACAAACCTGAAAAACGACTATTGGCCTAAAGATCTTCTCCTTTCGATCTTGGCTACCCTTCCAGCCAAGTCTTTGTTACGATTCAAATGCGTGTCCATGCATTGGCGATCACTGATCATCAACCCTTATTTCATCGAGCAACACCTCGAAAAGCAACAGAAAAAGGATTACCCTCAATTGGTATTTGCCTCTAGAGCATCTAAACCTGATATGGTTTTGGAATCCATGGCCATTGTCGATGTTGAGGTTGGCGATGAAGAAGGAACAAAAGTCAGAAAAGGTTTCAGACGAAGTTCTTCGAGTATCTGTCATCTTCCGTGTGCTCATTGTTTCTTATCCAATTCTTGTGATGGAATTCTTTGCTTCTTTGGGATCACTAGTGTCTTTGTTTACAATCCTGGAACTAGAGAGTTTCGGACTGTTAAGATGCAAAAGAAGGGATTCTCCCCTGTTTTTTCCAGCAGTGTTGATTTTTTCGGTACGTATTCGTTCCCTTAACTTTAATAATCCAATGAGAACATGTCTGTTTGTAGATTGTTTGTTCTATAGAGGATTAATTTTTGCCTTGAATTTAAGAGACAAAGGATTGTGTATAGTTCTGTTAATGAAGTAATTGCAAAGAAGGGTATGGCCAAGGTTAAGGGCAAGATGGCCTGGTTTGAGCTTTTGAAGTGCTCTCTGTTTCTCTTTGGTATCTTCGTTGCAGGAAACTAATAAAAGAGCTTATTCTGATATCTTCTTTGCAGTACGAATATTCCCAAAGGATTTCTTGGTAGGGTTTGGTCGTGATCAAGTTACAAAAGAATGCAAAATTATACGATTGTTTACACCTAAAGAAGAAAACGATATTCATGAGTGCGAGGTTTTTACATTGAGTTCAGATGCTGGGGCTTCATGGAAGGGCCTTGGCGAAGTTGCTTACTTCATTAGGGCAGCACAACTACCTGTCTATCTCAATGGAGCACTTCACTGGATCCTTGACATTAGACATGCTAACCCTTCCGAGGTGATCGTCTCCTTTGATCTCCATACTGAGAAATTCCAAGCAATATCACACCCAAGTTGTTACTCAGAAGTCTCAGATCGTAGTAAGCTGAAACATATGGAGTTACTGCGTTTGAGAAGCTCTCTATGTCTATTAGAAGGAAAATACTACTGGCCGTCTCGGCAGCTGAATATTTGGATAATGAATCAAAGCAATGGAATTTGGGAGAAGTTGTTTTCTATTAATCGGGGATTAACGAAAAATGGAATTCCATTGGCATGTCCAACAGCGGAACTCAAGGATGGAACCTTTTTTGTTTTACGTAATTGGAAAAACTTGCAAATATTTGATCCAGAGAGCCAAAGTGATAGTGAAGTGTTGATACAACATGAGAAATATGTTGATTGCTATGCATACTCCGAAAGCTTAGTCCCTCTTTATGGAGAGCCACTGGTTGATTGAGATTTCATTGTTAACTGTTGAATTGAGACTTGCATGGAAGACCCTGCAAGCCTTGTCATCAGTCAAATGCCCATGCATGCCTCTCTGTTCTTGTATTTTTTTTTATTATTTTTGAAAAGTGAAACAAGTGACCTAAGTCCTCGCACAGAAACCAGAGCATCAGAACAGCCCTTCTGAAACATCAACCTCAACATTCCCATGAACAAGTTCCTCATGGCTCATTGTGCTACCCTGGACTTAAACAGGACGAAGGGCATGAGCGGGGAAGAGAAAACACAGGGGGAGTCATCAACCAAGAGGAATACTCCACCACATAATGCATGGAGTCAACCAAACAAAAGCAGGACCACCCAGCCGAGATTCACGACGGAAGGGCTCGAGCAAGACATGAAAGAACGTCGAGCCTGCCAGGAGGAGCAAAACACCAACAGCCCACCGTACCCTTCAAAACTCGAAAAGATGAAGGACCCTCGTCATCAAAAACTTGCCAAAACCTCGCCCACGTAGTCAGAGGCGGAGGGGAGGGGGGCTAGCGGCCAACAATTTTAAAAAAGGAAACGTAGTCTGATTTATGCTGCAGTTTCATGGCAGCCTCTTAGAGAGAATTTGAGAGACGACATAGAAAGAGAGAAATAATGGCAGGCCGCAGCGGAACAAACCTGAAAAACAACTATTGGCCTGAAGATCTTCTCCTTTTGATCTTGGCTACCCTTCCAACCAAGTCTTTGTTACGATTCAAATGCGTGTCCGTGCATTGGCTATCACTGATCATCAACCCTTATTTCATCGAACAACACCTCGAAGAGCAGCAGAAAAACGATTACCCTCACTTGATATTTGCCACTAGAGCAACTGGACCCGTTATGGGCATGGTTTTCGAATCCATGCACAAGGTTTTGGAATCCATGGCCATCGTCGATGTCGAAGTTGGTGATGAAGAAGGAGCAAAGATCAGGAAAGGTTTGAAACAAAGTTCTTCGAATATCTGTCATCTTCCGTGTTTTCGTTACTTCACGTCCAATTCTTGCGATGGAATTATTTGTTTATTTGGGATCACTAATGTCTTTGTTTACAATCCTCGAACTAGAGAGTTTCGGATTGTTAAGATGCAAAAGAAGGGATTCTCCCCTGTTTTTTCCAGTAGTGTTGATTTTTTCGGTACGCCTTTTTGTTCCCTTAACTTTGATAATCCCGTGAGAACATGTTTGTATAGTGTTTGCTCTATAGAGGACAATCTTTGCCTTGAATTTCAGAGACATAGGATTGTGTATAGTTCTGTTAATGTTCCTTAATGAAGTAATTGCAAAGCAGGGGATGGGCAGGGTTAAGGGCCAGATGGCCTGGTTTGAGCAATTGAAGTGCTCTCTGTTTTCTTTGGTATCTTCTTCGCAGGAAACTAATAATAGAGCTTATTCTGATATCTTCTTTGCAGTACGAATATTCCCAAAGGATTTCTTAGTAGGGTTTGGTCGTGATCAAGTTACAAAAGAATGCAAAATTATACGATTGTTTACACCTAAAGAAGAAAACCATATTCACGAGTGCGAGGTTTTTACATTGAGTTCAGATGCTGGGGCTTCATGGAGGGGCCTTGGCGAAGTTGCTTACTTCATTAGGGCAGCACAACTACCTGTCTATCTCAATGGAGCACTTCACTATATCCTTGACGTTAGACATGCTAACCCTTCCGAGGTGATCGTCTCCTTTGATCTCCATATTGAGAAATTCCAAGCAATATCACACCCAAGTTGTTTCTCAGAAGTCTCAGATCGTAGAACGCTGAAACGTATGGGGTTACTGTCTTTGAGAAGCTCTCTATGTCTAGTAGAAGGAAAATACAAGAGCCCGCCTACGCTGCTGAATATTTGGATAATGAATCAAAGCAATGGAATTTGGGAGAAGATGTTTTCTATTAATTGGGGATTAACGGAATATGGAATTGCATTGGCATTTCGAATAGCAGAACTCAAGGATGGAACCTTTTTGGTTTTACGTTATGGGAGGAACTTGGAAATATTTGACCCAGAAAGCCAAAGTGATAGTGAAGTGTTGATACAACATGAAAATTCGGTTGATTACTATGCAAACTCTGAAAGTTTAGTCCCTCTTTATGGGAAGCCACTGGTTGAATTGAGATGTCATGCTAACTGTTGTCTTGGTTAATGTCAGTCATGCACTAATGCATGTTTTGAATTGATGTTTAGGTCCTGATTATGATATAGAGCATTGCAGTGCAAAAGCTATGTTAAAACTTTGTTTTTAAAGCTTTCAATTGTATACAAACTTCAGTTGATGAATATCAGTCTTGGTTGCCTTAGTTTTCTGTTTTCTGCTCTGTTTTCTCTTCATTTATGGCTGCATGCCTTACTGACATTAATCTGTTGTAGTAGTGCAAAGCACAATTGATGGTTGAGGTTTTTTTTTTTTTTTTATCTTCAAATTTGTACGTTAACCATGGAGGTAAATAAAATCTTCAGAACAGTGATGTTGATAACTAGGTCGAAATAATTTCATAATTTTTTATTTTTTCAGTGTAATGTTCTTATAGTTGTATTTATATATGTACTACTATCTCAAGCTTGGGTTATTGATATAACAATAATACTAGTAGTCAACCCTTAAAATAATGTTTGGTCCCTCAGATTTTAAAAGAATTGAGAGATATAGGAGCAAATATTTATTGTTATTATTTTTTAGACAAGACATTATCTCTATTTCATATAGGATATATAGTGGGTGATGTAGAATTGGTTTTTTTGATCTATTAATTGATAGCTTTAATAATTAAAAGAAAGAAAACTAATTTTAAAACAAAAAAAAAGTCAAGTTACCTTTTAAACATGATTCAAGGTTTTTTAGATTTACCCTAATAATAATAGAAATATTAAAAGAAAATCAGTCTGATTTATGCTACAGTTTTATGGCAGCCTCTTACAAAGAATTTGAGAGACACAGAGATAGAGAGAAATAAAAAATGGCAGGCCGCGGACAAGCCTGATAAACAACTATTGGCTGGAAGATCTTCTCCTTTTGATCATGGCTACCCTTCCTGCCAAGTCTGTGTTACGATTCAAATGCGTAATATGCATACTTTGAAAGTTTACTCCCTCTTTATGGAAAGCCACTGATGTATTGATACTGTTACATACCATTACCAAAGTTTAGACCAAGATTTCATGGTAACTGTTGAATTTAGACTTACAATGAAGACTTGCAACCTTGTCTTCTGTCAAATGCCCATGCCTCACTGTTTTTGTCTTGGTTAATGTTAGTTATGCACCTAATGCATGTTTTGAATTGATGTTTAGGCCCTGTTATGAGAAACAGTATTGCAGTGTAAAAGCTATGTTTAAACTTCCTTTTTAAAGTTTTCCATTTTACACATACTTCAGTTAATGAATATCATGCTCGGTTGCCTTAGTTCTGTTATCTGCTCTTCTTTTCTGTTTTGTTTTCTGATGGCTGCATGCCTTACTGATATTGAGCTGTTGTAGTAATGCTTATTGATATTGAATGTTGAGCTTCACTTAAGCTATAAAACAACGGTAACTTTGAAATGAACAGACCATGTTGCTGGGAAAATCTTAAACAGGTTGTTCCAATTTAGGGGTATACAACAATAAATTCCCCTCCCTCCTTCCCAACAACATCAACAGAAGAAAAAGAAAATTAAAAAAAAG
Organism: Theobroma cacao; assembly: GCF_000208745.1. Classification (NCBI taxonomy): domain Eukaryota; kingdom Viridiplantae; phylum Streptophyta; class Magnoliopsida; order Malvales; family Malvaceae; genus Theobroma; species Theobroma cacao. Next base: position 36,888,501 of record NC_030854.1, read on the forward strand.
AAGAAGATGAATTCAAACAGCAGTTCTTCAATAACTATGCAATCTCGCTACTTATTAAATGCCTTGTATATTAACTGTCATGCCATTTGAACTTCACCTATGGATTCAGATCCTACATACGAGAAATCATCTGTATCATACACTTTATTATGTTTAGAAGTGACAAATCTCTCTCCATCATGCCATAAAGCAAAGGCTTGCTCACCATGGACGGTATCATCACCAATTTCCAATTCTTCATCCGATAATCTTAATGGGACTATTAACCCAATGAACCAACAAATGATGCTAGTCATAACGATATTTAAGACAATCACAAACAGCATGGCTGCTAGTTGGATTCCCATCTGTTTAAATCCGGAAGAAGTTCGACCATTCTGTAGACCATATGCTAGGCCAAGGTATTTTTCCCAATCCGGCGCCATGTAGAAAAGACGGCATAGTTTTGGGACCGCAAAGAAGCCTGTGAGGATGCCTCCTAGGCCTCCTGCAATAGCATGAGTGTGGAAAATGGCCATGGGGTCATCAACCAGCTTCAACAGCTTAACCTTCTTATGGAGCACCATCATCGTGTACCATGGAACACTTCCTGAGATTATCCCCATTAGGATAGCCGCCCAGCACTGGACTACACCTGTTAAATGCTCAGTTTAGTATATAAAAAATATTATTGTCATTGATTATATTGTTTTCATTTTCCTGGAGCAAAGAAATGAATCAGGTAAAGATTTTATACCCGCAGCTGGGGTGATGCAAACCAGGCCAGTGATCATGCCCTGGATGGCGCCAAGCACGGAGGGCTTCCCAAAGAAAAAGCTGTCAAGGAAGAGCCATGTCAATAGGCTGGTGGCAGTGCAAACGTGGGTGTTAAGGACAGCGAGAGCTGAAACAGTACTGGCCGCGAACGTAGCTCCGCCATTGAATCCACTCCACCCCATCCAGAGCAATCCTGCTCCCGCAAGCATCAGGATTATATTGTTTGGAGGGAAACTGTCCCTGTCCTTCTGTGCTCTGGGGCCAACCTGGAAGAAATCATCAGATTCAATGGCCTTTTCAGAAAAGCCAACTTTCCACAGAATGTTGCATTGGTGCTTACCCAAAATGCTGCAGTGAAACCAGCAACTCCTGCTTAAAGGTGAATAACAAATCCACCGGCGAAATCTATAACACCTAGCTTCGCCAACCACCCTTCCGGACACCATATACTAAAAGCTGCTATTGTATACGAAAATGTAAACCATAATGGCACAAACAATATCCATGCACGAAAATTCATTCTCCCTAAAAGTGCTCCGGCTATTAAAACCAATGTGATTGCTGCAAACACTGACTGGAAAAACACCATTGTCGCTGTAGGAAAGTACCCCAGAAACGCTCGCCCCAGCAAGAATTTCTCATCTAATGCAACAGCTGGTTTTCCTAGGAAAAACACAAGTTTGTCACCGAATGACATGCGGAAACCCCAACCTACCCAACACACGAGAACCATCGCAAAGGCATAAAAGGCCATGAAAGCAGAGTTTATCGCCCATTTCTTTTTCACCATGCTTCCATAGAGGATCACAAGGCCAGGGATGCTCTGGAGGCCTACCAGGGTTGCCGCCGTTAGCTGCCATGCATTGTCACCTTTGTTCATCCACTCAGGTCTAGCCTCATCAGGTAAAAGGTTGGAAGGTAGCTCCATGGGAATGAACAAATGAGGAAACGTTTTCTTTGATATGGATTCTGGCTTTACAAATGTCTAACTATAAAGTTGATTTGAAGTCTAAATGGGGAAGAAATTTAGTGAGTGTACATAGCTGTTTTGTATGCATTTGCCTGGATGTGTTTTTTATTTACATGTATTGGTATTAAGGCCCTGAGGCCGGCCATGCAGGCAAGTTGGCATCATCTTTGAATTTTCTTCAGTACTTGCTGAAATGGACAGTAAACATAAAAGCATATTTAATCTTAAAGGTGCTTGTTAAGATTCCTACTGAAGAAAATATGTTCGTTCTTTTTTTGTTTCAAGTATAACAAGAATCTCCTCTTTCTTTCTTATTGATTCATCGCCTTTCATTTGTCTGACTAACACGGAAGCTTGTTTTCATTCTTTGACAGGGTGTTTCATGATTTCTGCTTGAAGTTATGTAGGAGTTGATGTGACCCTTTTTGTCCCTCTTTCTTGGCAGTGCCGGCTTGGCCTCAAGATGGCAATTAGCAAGGCAATTAGCAAGGCAGGGCAACAACCCATTCAGACATCTTGGCTAGGCCCTGCAACTGAGGCTTTGATTCTTTTCCCTTCCAGTTTCTAATTGGTCAATTTAAGAAACTGCTATTTTCAGGGGACAAAAGTCTGTCAGGGGGCTTAATTAGCTGGTGGCACCTTTTAGAGGAAGGAAGGTTTCTGGCGTGGCAGCTGATGCTTGAAAAGTGATTAAACGGTGTGAATTTATCCTTTTGTAAATGGGTTATGGGAGGTATGGGGATACCTCATGCTGTAGGGGAGCTCTTGGGAGCTTTTTATCGTGTACAGGAGCCATGAGTTCCCTGGTTTTTGTATAGTGTTTTAGGTGAACTTTTGAAGGAGATTCTGGGTTGTTATTCTCACGATCAGAGAGTGACAGCCATGAATTTTCCTTTTCACTTCCAGAGGTGAAGATTTTTATCTCTCTTTGGCTTCAATATATTATTAAATTTCAAAAAAAAAATTTAAGAAACTGCTTCCCTGTATGAGATTGTCTCCACCACTTACATTCTTCCTTACTGTTTTTCTCCTGGAAAAGAACAGGTATTAGAATGAAACAAACACAAAGAGAAATGTCAAACAGCGCCCTCAATCAAGTCCAAGCTCATGGGACTAGTTTCCGGAAAGCTTTCAGACTGGCAAAAGTAGAACTTTAGCCAACCTGACCCTTACGGCAACTGTTTATATTCAAAACTATTTCGCCTATCATAATTTACTAAATGAAATCCATTAACCAACACAGAAAGAGAAAGAAAACAACAATAATAAAAAAAATCATTATGTAATTATTCCATGTGACATTTTGATACGAGTGTCGTGGAAATATTTGTTTGATTTATTTACCCGAAAATTAAAAAAAAAATCTTAATTGATGGATACGGAACAGAAAATTTTGTCAAAGTGCCGTGTTCATCACAAGTTTGAAATATAATGCAATTTTACGAATAAGCTGACAACAAATGGTTATGAACTAATAAAAGAAAGTCCACCTTCTCTATGTTGAAATTGTACGGCATACAGACCAAGTTCAAGGAAAGAAGAGAAAGTTGCACATTGGCTTGGTCCCTAGTCTGGGTCCAATTTGCTTAAGATCAGTTTCAAATAATCACATAATTAATTAATAGTACTATATATCATTTAACAAATATCTTAGTGTTATAACCACTTGGATTTATTTTAAATTCTTAAGGGTAAGATGAGATTTAGGTACAAAGCATATGTTTGAGCTGTCATAATTAATTATTGACTTTCTCGATTTACTTTATTTCTTTGTGCCTAAAATTAAAATTCAAACACGATTAAATCGATAGCTATACTAATTTTTCTCAAGAAATTTATTTCCATAATAAAGAATTGCAATGAACTTGAATTATTTCAAAAGTTTAACAAACTAATCGATGAATACACATTGGTCAAGAAAAGAAACCATTAAATTATATGGCATTCGATCATTACGAAGTTCCAGAATTCTATTTGAATTAGTCAGTCTCAGTTCGTCAACCACTACTCCCCTTATCAATTCAATTAGCATGTTGAAGTTTCTTTGCATGGACAAACTGATGGAGACAACGAATTAAAACCATAGCAAATAAAAAGACTAACAAATCTCAAGAAATTGACAGATCAATGTAATTCAAAAATTAATATATAAACACCATTTACAGTGTGTTTTTTTTAATTTCTTCGTGTGGTAGTTAGCACCGACTAAGATATGTTTGATAACATACTTTTCCCCACGAAAGATTCAATTGTAAAGTGTTGAAAAAGACATCAAATAATAAATTAATATTTTATATCATTTAAAATTAATATTTTATATTTCATTCGAATCAAATTAATCATTTCATTGATATTTTTTTACGTGTTACGTTAAAAGTTTATTGTTTTTATTGTGAAAGGGAGTTTTATTTCTCTTCGTTGATCCAGTCGTGATAACTTGGTGAATTTTTTTCTACTCTCCAATTATCACAAAATATTAGTATAACAATTTTTAAAATGTTGCTGACATAGATAAGGCTAAGCAAAAGCTTTAATTTTGGAGTTTGCTGATTTTATCAAAGGTCAAAAAGGGGAAATTCACAACATGAATGGGGAGAAGCTATGAACCTAGCTTGCATTTTCTTTGACAAACTAAAAAGTCTGTCTATATTTGCCACTTGCCCCCACTTGGCTTGTAGAGGGTTTGGCTGAAGAATGGTACCAATACAACTCATAGTGCTCTACCCATTTAGCCAAAAGAAAAAAAAAAGGGAAAAGAAAAGAAAAGAAAAATTCTACTATCTGATTTTGAGGCAAATTTTCAGGGCTAAAATCCCCTGTTTTCTAGTATTAAATGAAATTTCTGGGGTATTTGATAAAGTGTAATTTAATTTAACTTTTGTCCCCCAAGTTGGCGTGACTTGCAACTCAATGCAGCTAGCTCTTAGCAAAACTAGGTAATAGTTTATATCCCAAGGCCGTATGCGCATGCATCACCCAGAAAATATGCATGCATGGAAAGATTAATTTCATGGTCCAAATGGTGAATAGTCATATATTATTAATGGGAACAAAAATATTCACATGTCATTATAATGCTAGGCAAGCTGCAAAAGGCCTAATTCCTTTTGAAAAATATCATGGAAAACGTCATTGAATATGACCCCAAAAACCAATCACGAGACTTTTGAATGGAAATGGACTTTGAAATTAATTAATAAAACCCAACAACTTTCAGGAAATTCACTCACTGCAATTCTTCTGGTCTTCATCATTGTTTCACTATAAAATGCTTTGAACCTCTTGTGATTCAACATAAGTTCTAGCCCTCTTGTGATTCAACATAAGTTCTAGCCGGTACCCAAGCATTCTTCACTGTTTCTTTCTGTTATTTTCAGCTGGGTGTTTTTACATTGATTAGCAAGCATGGGAGAAGTCCTGACTGAAGAACAGATTGCTGAGTTCCAAGAAGCCTTCTTTCTCTTTGATAAAGATGGTGATGGTAACGTTTCTTCTCTATCTTTCTTAAGATATGTTCTTCTGTTTAATGGGAAAATAGCGCCCTTATGCTTTTCTGTTTAATTACTTCTGGACTGATTTGTTAATTAATACTATAGGCTGCATAACCATGGAAGAACTGGCTATCGCGATCAAGTCATTGGATGAGAATCCGACAGAAGAAGAGCTGCAAAACATGATCAATGAAGTTGACACTGATGGTAATGGAACTATAGAATTCGGGGAATTCTTGAATCTCATGGCAAGGAAAATGAAGGTAATGCATATGTGGTGTTACCAGCTTGATAATACAGTTTAATTTTTAGCAGCAAGCAAGACTGATTACGTGAATTTTTTTCTATTGCACTTTGCTCATAGGAAGCAGAAGCAGAGGAGGAACTAAAAGAAGCTTTCAGGGTATTTGACAAGGATCAAGATGGCTACATATCGCCTTTTGAGGTTGATTAATTCTTCAATTAACCCTTCAAATAGGACATTGATTTGCAAAAAAAAAAAAAAGGTACCTTATATTCTTCTTTGTTAATTTTGAATGTATTTGCAGTTGAGGCAAGTGATGATCAACTTAGGAGAGAAGCTGACAGATGAAGAGATAGAGCAGATGATTAGAGAGGCAGATTTGGATGGAGATGGTCAAGTTAATTATGAGGAATTCGTTAGAATGATGTTGGCTGCTTGACCAACTACTTCTCCTGCAACTTAATAGGTTTAAAGTATTTTTTTTTAATAATTAAAAGAAAGGAGATTCGAATCCTATTTTTTAAATAGGGAATCATACATCAACTAATGAGCTAAATGCTCATGTGCTAGCATTAAAGTATTGTTTTACAACTTAGGTTGCATGCGTTTAGATTCATCAATATGCCCATGTATTTATAAGTTAAACTTCTTTGTATACTTAAATTAAGAATAGGAAGGGCTGACCAGAGAATATGACTAAGGAAATGAAAATTGATTCTTGTAACCTTGATATAATATTATAGAAATCTGTACTATTTTGAGGCCAATTAGTAGGATTAATTACATTGGATTCGACTTGATGATAGAGTTTTCAATAATGTTCTATAATTTTGATGAATAAGGAAGTGCTTAATGATTGTAGAAACTAGAAATATTGGATCATTGATCTCATCAAACGATTCAATCTGACAAATTTTTGTAAGCAATTGAAGCATATATAGCAAATTAAAAAGGCTGGCACCAAGCAACCCAAATGAAGATAAGCCCACCAAATCCTAATTGAGCCTGGGCCAGGCTAGATGAGGAAAAACAATAAGTTATTAGATTAATTAAAACGAATAAGACTTGCTAAAATTTAGCATGCAACAAGGTTGTGGCCTAAGTGGGGCAAAAGGATGGTTTTCCTATTCATCTTAATAATCTAGGCATGACAACGGGGTAGGGCGAGATGATTTTTTGACCATTCCGAACTCAACTCTACTCTTATCTTTTCTTAATTCAAACTCGTCCCGCCACAATATTGAATTGAATAAAAATTTTGTGTCTCCATTTGGTATCTCTATATTGACGTCTCTTTCTTATTATTATGTCATTTGTCCACTCTTTGCATTGAAAGCTAATCGCAATACACTCTAAATGGCTAAATCCAAGTAAGATGTTGATAAATAAAAGGGTAAGCATGTGACATAATAATATGAAAGAGATATCAAATGTAAGGATGTCAATGGATACCCTATCAGAGGGTAGCCGCGGATACTCGACCCAGTTACACCGAGTTAAAGTACTCAATAAACAGGTTCGAAACAAGTTCGGATAGTGATTTCATTATCCGAATCGAGTTCAGGTAGGATTCGGGTATCACTTTTTAGGTACTCGTTACCCGAACCCGATTATATAATATTTGAGTTTCGCGAGTACTCGTCCCGAACCCAATTATAATACCCGTATATACATTTTATTATTATTTAAATAATTGAATAAAAATGATCCACTTTTATCATGTGGGCAAATAATTTCTTTTATTAAATGTTGACAAATATATTAAAAATATGATTAGTCAAATTATTAATGTGATGAGATTAATATATATAAATTAAAAAATTATTAGATTATTAATTAAATATGAATATCATATCATATTACAAAGGAATATAATTACTATTATATAAATTTTTAATATAAATGTATTTACTTTTTGTTTTGTATTAACATTACAAAAATTATAACTTATAATATATCTGCTTAAAGTGAGTCTTTGAGTTTAGAATAGTTTTGAAATCTAATTATTTTTTAATTTCATATAATTAAAGATAAACTTTTATAGTTAATTAAATTAATTCATTAAATTATGATTATTAATTAACTTGAAATGTTTTTAAATATATATACATTATATATNCACTCCTTGCCGACTGCCTCGGTGTCGCCCCAAGCCCCACGCCCTTGTTCTTCCCCAGTTGTCGGCCTACCACACCACACTCAGCTCCTTCATCAATTCATCTTTCTTTTCTCCCCAACCACCCAGCCATAGCCACGCCTTGCCGGCTGCCTTGGTGTCGCCCCAAGCCCCACACCCTTGTTCTTCCCTAGCTGCCGGCCTACCACGCCATGCTCGATTCCTTCATCAGTTCATCTTTCTTTTCTCCCTAGCCGCCCAGCCACAGCCACGCCCTGCCGGTTGCCTCGGTGTCGCCCCAAGCCCCACGCCCTTGTTCTTCCCCAATTGAGATTTTGGTATAGGATTTTGTTAAACTAGGTTCATTCTTAATAATTGTTATGCAAACAAGATTTTCTGCTTCAATTAGTATTGTTTGTTACTGAAAAATGATACTAGTTTATTGACTGCTTCAGACAGTTTTTTGGAGTTGATGAGTTGCTATTGTTTCAAATCTTTGATCCAAAACTCTTTGTAGTCAGAATCTTCTCAACATAAGTTTTCTGTAATGATATATTATCCTCAAGGCTCACTCTGTGCTGAAGTTAATTGATGGATGGAGATATTCAAGTGTAGACCCTAGGAATTAATGGAACATGCCAATGTCAATGTTGTCATTAGTTTACTCGAGAGTTTTTCATTACCCTAAATTGCAATAAGTACTTTCAGACTTGACTTTTGGTAAGAATGCTGTTGTTTGGTTCCCACCATTTATGCCTTACACATGTGATGTGAGAGCAACCCATGTCTTACACTGTAAGGGTCAAGAACCTAAATAAGAAAAATTTTATGTATAGTTATTTAAATTTATATCGTTGTATGAATATTTGTTTTAGTTATTTAAGTTTATATTGTTATTTGGATATTTATTTTTAGTTATTTAAGTTTATGTTTAAAATCTTTGTTTTTGATTATTAAATTTAAATTTTGATTATTTGTGTTTTTTTATTAATTTAATTAATAGTTAATTTTATAAAATACGTAGAGAAATATTATTGTACATGTATACGGATTCGGGTTCAGGTAATTGGGGATCCATGAATAAGATTTTAATAAATTTTTTATCTAATAAGGTTTTCAAACAAGTTAGGGTAAATATGGGTAGTACAAATGTAATAAGATTAGGATTAGGGTAGTAATTTTTAAAATTATTTGAGTAGTTAATAGAATTCGGGTAATTGATTTTTTATAGGGTTAGGATTCGGGTACTTCAAAATTAACGGGTAGCCTACCCTTGACACCCTTAATCAAATGAGGACAGAAGATTTTTATTCGGCTATAGTAGATCTTAGATTAATTTAGACACCAAAATATTACAAAATAAATAATTTACTTATTGGTGGGTTAATATATTTTTTGGCAACTAAATTGGAACATATATGGTTTTGTTTCCGAAGGCCCTGGAATTGGTAGTTTTCGAGCTTGTCGAGATAAGTAGTTTTCTTACTTCGCATATGCATGTCTGAGGCACAAAATCAGTGGGTGATGTAGGGGTGCACGACCTGTCCATGCCAGGTTTTAAACCTGTATAGTCTTTGATCTGGGGTGTGTGCTTTGCTTACAGTAAGGATGGTGGTAAAAAGATGCTACGGGTTTCTTGGCTGTTTTGGAGTCTTTACCGTGTGCGTTGAGTCAAAAGCTGTAACGTCGCATCGAACCTGTTGTCGAAATTTCATGAAAATAGATTTAAATCGACATTTATTATCTTCGATTTCACCCTTAATATTTTGAATTAACTCATCTTGATTTTTTTTTAAAAATCCAAATTGTCGAACCGACACAATTGTCAAATTCATCGGCACCAACTAACACCATTATGAGAAATCTAGTTAGAATAGCGAGAAGATCTTCCCATTCAGACAGCTTTAGGAAAATTCATCTCTTTTTACTGGTTATTTTGTACTGTAAGACCTTCCTCTTATTTCTTGAACATAGGGCTTCAATTTGCCTTCATTGATAGGAATTAACACAAGTAATCCGAAATTATATAGGTCATTTAGTTCCCGACCCATATATGCTAAGATAAGATATCCTATTCTATAAGGATCGTACACTAAAAATTAATTCCAATAAAAAGTTACGAGTGTAAAATTATTGTCAATCGAAATGAATGAATTTATCAATTGATTTAATCTCTCGTTAATAAATGAGTCAATTGACAGATTAAGTGCATACTCACTGTGTACTTTAGACTTCACATAGAAGGAAAAGGTAACCAATCGGATTAATTGCTATTAGTGGAAAGAAACTCATATGATTCTTTCTCATATGTCAAAAGCAAAAGGCCATCTTCTACTTAAAATAGTTTAAAGTTGAAGCTCGATTCATCTTTCTCTCATATACTTTCCTTTAGTCTTCCTCCTTAATGTTGACATTGCATCTTCCAATTCCATAGGAAAAAGAGGTGGAGAGAATTACTTGTAAGGAAAGACTTGAGTTAAAAGGATACCACGAATCTAGGCTATAGCAAAAGGTACAAGTAAAAGCAAAGTAAGAAAGTAAGAAGATAGGTATATAGATTAATTAATATTTAGTGCCATGAATTAATTTAACTATCCTTCTTCTTTCTAATTATATATTGGGAAGAAGGAAGATTTTTTCTCTAGTAGTGTCGCTTTCTTCTTTAACAAGGGTGGAAAACTAATGCACCGGCTTAGAAAAATGAGTCTAGGGCATTGCAATTGGTAGTATATATACAGACTTAAAGGGTAAATGCAATTGGCCAGGGAAAGTTGATTTAACCCCAAGAATTTCATTGACCTTAGAGTGCAAGGCATCTCAAAAGAATGCTTGACTAAAGTGGATTCTTGCCTAGCAATAGTATTTCACTCAAGCAATGATACTGAAGAAGAATATTATTGCCTCTACGTCTTGCCTACGAAGAGCCAAACTGATAGCCAAAATCAAATTGTGGCATCTTAGTTTGAATTCAGTATTGTTGAAAAAAGAAAGTCGTGTTTTTTCGAGAAAAATATTTAAATTTATTTTTTTGAAAAGAAATATGCATATTTACTATTAAACCCAATATTCGGATGCATAAAATATGTTTTTTTAAATTAAATAAAATAAAAAAAAAAAGCTTTAGACTAAATAATTGAAAGGCTAAGGGAATTAGTGAGAAACGTGCTTCGAAGGCAAATGGAGATGCCTTATCCCATCAAGGTGTGGAGGAATCCACTTTCTTTTTTATTATTATTTAAATTTTTCTTAAGAATGTTTGGTAGAAGGAAAGGGGAAAGAAAAGGAAAGAAAGAGAAAAACCTAATTTTTTGCCTTTTAATTAAAATGATGAAGATGAAAGGTTGAAAGAAAGCAAATTTATTTTTATATCTTGTTGCCTCCTGTTCTTCTTTTCCTAACCATATCTAGTAGAATCTAACTACTGTGTTAATCGGATTATCACACTAAAATTTTAAATTTAAGCTTAAAGGTTCTCAGAATTCAAATTCCAAGTTTGGGTTTGAATTTTTTGGATCTTTTTATATAAAAAAATGGTGGAAAAGTCCTGCTATGTACAATAAGGAAATCAGTGGGAACTTGCTATATATGGTGCATAATGCACATGCTTCTTAGTGAAAATATTTGATTCTATAGGACCTTCTCTTTCCCGACATGTATACATCTCTCTTTGGAAGTTCTTTTCAACATGTTTCTGCTATTACCCAAAGATCACTCCTATGATTTTTTATTGCCAACATTAAACTATCCATAAATGGAAATATATATATATATATATATATATATATAAATATATATATACTTTCCCCCTTCAGTACGTTGATGGAAATATATGAATTCTAAAGAAAATTATATCAATTTGACACAAAGCACATGATATCATGTTTCAACTAAGTCAATTTCAAAGTCATTGATTTATAAATTGATAAGAGACAAGTCTTAACAACTCTTTAGACATAGGGTGTGATCATGCAGGCCTTTTGGGGGTATTTCTTCTTTGACAAGAAATTATACCTAGAGACCAAGAGAAATCACATTCACTTCCCAATATCTAAGTGGAAATTTCTTGCCAACTTCACATCCCACAATCCTATGCTTGTCCCACTCTTTTGCAAAATCTTGCAACACAAGGAGGCCTTAATTGACATTTGAAGTAGTAAAGTCTAAGACTTGTCCCATAATCTGAAAACATGATAAAGGAGAAGGAAGAATAAAGAGGAAAATGGAATTTATTTACATATATATACCAATATATGAACAGAATCAAAATAAATTTCACTATTGAGAGGACCAGATATGGGACTATATTATGGAATTATAAATATAGAAAGGAAAATCAAGAATGAGGAATCCACAGGCTTGAAGTTTCACTATTGAGAGGGCCAGATATTTAAACTATGCACACAAGTCCTCTATCATATACTTAATATTTTCAATCAAATAAATTTATTCGGTTTTTTTTTAATACATATATGCTTAGATAAACTTCTGTCATTTAATATATTTCCCCTCCTTCCTTTACATTTAAATCTAACAATTTTTTAAATTAAATTTATTAAAGTATTACTATCTATATTAGGACATACAAAATGTGTGATTGAAGCATTTTTCTTGTACTCTATAATTAAAATTTACATTGAGCTTAGGTAGTTGTCTCATCTAAATTACATGATTTTTAGTTAGTATATTATTTATCAATATATTTAACAAGACATGTATCGCGGGTTTATATTGACAATCCAAAAAACTTGCTATTACATAAAGTAAGACTCGTATTTATAAGTTTAAAATCTCACTTTATTTCTTATTAGTAACACATATATGTACCTTTAAATCAAATACACGAATATTCATAGAGATTATTATCTTTTTTGAAAAAGCCCTTATTATTAGAGAATATACTAAACTTAGAAACTTAGCCTTAAAAAGCCACAAGAAGAATTTTAATTTGTTCCTTCCTTGTAAATCCTCATGCTTTATCTGATCGTTCATGCTATATAAATACTGTAACGGTTTTTGGTCGAGGAAGCTACAGTGCAACTTCCTTGACGCGTTTACTTCATCTTTGATGACGAGAATCGAATCGTCGCTATAAAACCTGTACATGTTCCTTCTCTAAGCCCAGAGCAAAACCCTCTCTTCCTTTCTGTTTTTTTTTTTCCTCTTACTGCATGTCTCTCAGGTCGCGAAAACCGAGCGAATTCCCCTCCATGCTCCTCCAAGAAGACCCTCCGCCGCCAGCTTCGAAGCACTACAGACGAAGGTGGCGGGTAGCGGTTACGGCCATAACCGTGACTAGGTTTCTCGTTGGCTTGACTAAGAAAGTTGTGGAAAAAAATGCCGAGCTTTTGCGATCCCTCTCTTTCGTTACCATCGACATTGAAGGAAGTGGCGACGAACTTGTGCCTATCCTCGACGTCGATCCTCAGGGTCTTGCCAAGATGGTGAAAGAGAAGAGCTTGCAGAGTTTGACTGATCAGTATGGAGGAGTTAAGCAGGTTGCCACGCTCCTTCAAAGTGATTTGAAGAAGGGAATAAATGGTAAATTTAATTTCTTTATTCATTTTCTCAGTAAAAAGTATATTTACATTTGATTAAAATAAGTAAATACTAATTAAGATGTGATATGAATTTAAATACTTTACATCAAGTTAAAATTATATTTGATTAATGAATAGATTTACAAAAGTTACTCGACAAATGACAATAGTACAGAACTGCCTAAAAAGAGTCATAATACTTACTTTTTTACCAAACCTGCATATATACACAAAATAACAAACCAATTCGGCTGTAATGAGATTAAACTAAAACTATTAAAATTATAAATTATTGTGTTATATGAAAGTTAATTAAATTTGGTTATTACCTATTCAAAATATAATCTTATTTTTATATGTTTTGTACAAAAAACGAACAAATTGAGAGATCAAATCAAAGATATTTGTCTTTCGACGTATATATAGTTACTTTAATATTACTGATTTATTGATTTATATCAATTTAATGATTAAACTATATGATTAGATTGATTTTATCTTAATGTAGTATCCATCTATGCTCCCTCAAAATAAACATGGATTTAAGAAAAGTTCTTATCTTTTTCTTTGTAGTTAATTTGAGGGAATACAAGGAAATGAATATGAATTAGTTCTAGAGAACATAGAATTGCATGTTTATGATATTATTCGAATGCTGTAAATTGTTTCTGTGATCAGTATAAATTGGAAGGAGAAAATTAAAAGTGAACCGAAAAAATTTCTGGTTCACACCCATTGACCTAGGGAGCCTGAGGTAATTTTTCAAAAACAAACCCTCCACCCTCTTCTTCCTTCCTCGACATCTTCTCAAAAAATATTTTTTTCAATTTATTCAAATAATAAAAAACATTAAAGTTTTCATTAAAGTGTTTTTCACAGAAAAAATTTTCTTTCGGTAACTTAATTTCGAATTATGAAAAACAGTAGGACAACTGTACCAGATCAGTTTAGATATTCAAGTAGTACATACATATATACATACACACGTATATATAGAGAAATCAATGTTTCTTGACAACTATAAGTAGGAATTGGCATGTTAATCTTAAATGAATTGTTACCAAACACAGGCTTATATTTTTGGGACAAGAAATTGGCTGACATTAAGCATGTTTCTTGGTAACTAATGGTAACCACAGGTGAGGAGATCGACCTTGTGCTTCGAACTAAAGTTTTTGGTGCAAATAAGTACCAGAAACAACCTGCGAAAAGCTTCTTTAGCTTTGTTCTGGAAGCAGTCAAAGATACAATCATTATCATACTTTTGGTCTGTGCTGTCCTCTCTCTAGCCTTTGGAATCAAACGGCATGGCCCGAAAGAGGGGTGGTATGATGGTGGGAGCATCATTGTAGCTGTCTTCCTGGTTGTCGTCGTCTCTGCTGTGAGTAATTACAGGCAGAGTAAACAGTTTGAAGAGCTCTCTCATGAAAGCAGTGACATTCGTGTGCAAGTGGTGAGAGACGGGAGACACCATCCTGTATCAATCTTTAAACTTGTGGTGGGCGATCTCGTGTCTTTGAAGATTGGTGATCAGATTCCAGCTGATGGTTTGTTTGTTGAGGGCCATTCGTTGAAGGTTGATGAGTCCAGTATGACAGGAGAAAGTGATCATGTTGAGGTTAATGAGAAGAACCCCTTTTTGCTTTCGGGTACGAAGGTGACCGATGGCTATGGCTACATGTTAGTCACTTCTGTTGGCATGAACACAGCATGGGGTGAGATGATGAGTTCTATACGGCGTGACTTGAATGAGGAGACCCCATTGCAAGCCCGCCTCAGCAAGCTGACTACTTATATTGGGAACATTGGATTGTCTGTGGCAATACTTGTTCTTTTGGTTTTGCTTATCCGTTACTTTACAGGACACACCAAAGATGAGAATGGGAAAAGCCAATACAATGGAAGCAAGACCAAGTTTGATGATGTGATGGACTCAGTTGTTGGTATCGTTGCAGCAGCAGTCACGATTGTAGTTGTGGCAATTCCAGAAGGTTTGCCCCTTGCTGTCACTCTAACACTGGCTTATTCGATGAAGCGGATGATGAGGGATAATGCCATGGTTCGGAAACTCTCTGCTTGTGAGACCATGGGCTCAGCCACCATAATCTGCACTGATAAGACTGGCACCCTTACATTAAACGAGATGAAGGTTACGGAGTTTTTGCTTGGCAAAGAATCTATCGATAATTCTCCGAGCTCAGAAATAGCAGCTAACATCCTCCAATTACTAAGTGAAGGGGTTGGCTTAAACACCACTGGCACTGTTTATAAACCTAATTCCACATCAGTTCCTGAAATTTATGCTAGTCCAACTGAGAAAGCAATACTTTCCTGGGCTGTGATGGATTTGGGCTTGAATATTGACGAACCAAAACAAAGTTGTGAACATATCCATGTTGAGGCCTTCAATTCAGAGAAAAAAAGAAGCGGAGTTCTAATAAGGAGAAGCAATGACAGAGTGCTAGCAACTCACTGGAAGGGAGCTGCTGAAATGATACTAGCCATGTGTTCATATTATTATGACAAAAATGGGATATCAAATTCCATGAATGATGAAGAAAGGATGCAGATTGGAAAGGTTATTGAGAGTATGGCAGATAAAAGCTTGAGGTGTATTGCCTTTGCACACACAAATGTTATACAAGAAAATGAACAGATTTCTACAAAGCTTGAAGAAACAGGACTGACGTGGTTGGGGCTTGTTGGCCTGAAGGACCCATGTCGGCCAGGTGTCAAAGAAGCAGTAGAATCTTGCAAAAAAGCGGGAGTAAACATCAAAATGATCACCGGAGACAACATGCATACAGCAAAGGCCATAGCTTTTGAATGTGGAATTCTCGATTCTCATGACAATTTGCACGATGAAGCGGTAGTAGAAGGTGTACAATTCAGAAATTACTCACCTGAAGAAAGAAAGAAAAAGGTTGAAAATATCCTAGTAATGGCAAGATCATCACCTTTTGACAAACTTCTAATGGTACAGAGCTTGAAGAAGAATGGCCATGTGGTAGCAGTCACTGGAGATGGTACCAATGATGCTCCTGCTTTAAAAGAAGCAGACATTGGGCTTTCCATGGGTATTCAAGGAACTGAAGT
The DNA here is from genome assembly GCF_000208745.1 of Theobroma cacao. Taxonomy (NCBI): domain Eukaryota; kingdom Viridiplantae; phylum Streptophyta; class Magnoliopsida; order Malvales; family Malvaceae; genus Theobroma; species Theobroma cacao. The sequence continues at coordinate 36,904,711 of NC_030854.1, forward strand.
GGCAAAAGAGAGCTCAGATATTGTCATTTTGGATGATAACTTCACCTCTGTGGCAACAGTTTTGAGGTGGGGTCGATGTGTCTACAACAACATCCAAAAGTTTATTCAATTTCAGCTGACAGTGAATGTTGCTGCCTTGGTCATCAACTTTGTCGCTGCTGTCTCTTCTGGCGAAGTCCCACTAACTGCAGTCCAGCTATTGTGGGTGAACCTCATAATGGACACTTTAGGCGCACTAGCCTTGGCCACTGAGCAACCTACCAATGATCTCTTGAAAAAGCCACCTGTGGGTAGAACTGAGCCACTTATTACCAGAGTTATGTGGAGGAACCTCATTGCTCAAGCCCTTTATCAGGTAGCTATCTTACTGATCTTACAATTTAAAGGTAAATCCATTTTCGGTGTGGCTGAGAAGGTTAAAGATACCCTGATATTCAATACATTTGTTCTCTGTCAAATCTTTAATGAGTTCAATGCAAGGAATCTGGAGAAGAAGAACATATTCAAGGGGATACAAAGGAACAAGTTGTTTTTAGCTATTATTGGAATTACCTTGGTTCTACAAGCAGTAATGGTGGAGTTTCTGAAGAAGTTCGCCAATACTGAGAGATTGGATTGGAAGCAATGGGTGGTTTGCATTGGCATTGCTGCTGTCTCTTGGCCAATTGGTTGGCTTGTTAAGTGCATTCCCGTTGACGGCCAGCTTCCAAAGCAAAGGGCTTCTTCATCATAAAATATGGGGCATTATGAGATTGTCTTCTTTTTTTTTTTTTTTGCTCTCTGGTTTGTTAAACTAACAATTAATTTTAGCTTCTTCAGTAGTCACAGATAACTAGTCCTAGAGCAATTTGTTTAACAGAACATTCCAGCTATGTCTTGTATATATCTAGCTCCTAGTTATCACATCTTTTGGTTATGAATGGAATTTTCTCCAGAATTTTTGGGGTAACTTCAAATGCTTTCATACTTATTGCAAAATGCATGAAAATGTGCTTTGAATTACATTCTCTTTTGTTTGTAACATGCAGATTATAATTAACAAGGGAAAGCACAACTTCAAACTAGTACTAGCAAATATTGTGTTTTACTAGAAAGTGCCTAAACTAGTGGCTTGACTTGAAGAATTTGGGCCAATACCTCTTGCCTTTAGTTGTGAAATTAATCGAAAGCAACTAATCACCATATTCCACCAGCTAGAGCTAACAAAAATGACACCAACATGAAAAAGATAAAGTGCAGGTTCCAGGAAAACACATCAAAAAGTTCCTTCAAAGTAATATCATATGGATGTAAAGTGTTATTCTTTGAGTGTTACAACCGCATCAGAATCCCAGATATTATCTTCACACCCCCACCATGGAAGAGAAAAAAGAAAAGCAATCAAAAGGGCTAGGAAGGGGAGGTGGGGGGGGTCTAGTGAAGGTGCTAAGAGATTGCCAAAGAACTATAATCAGGGCATTTATGCATGCAACAGATACCATTGGAGAGTACCATCCCACCAGCAGGAAGTCCTAAAGATTGGAGTGCATATGGCCCAACAGCGAGATATTTTAAAGATAATGGTAGCCACTAAAGTTGTTGCCAATTTGCTGGAGGGGGAAAGCAAACAGATCACTTGTCCAAGAAGATTGAGAAGAATTATTATTTTACTGAATTTGGAAGATTTTGCCTAAACAATTGTTAATCATGTCTATTGAGAAGGTAACATTTGCAGATTATCAGGTAATTAACGAAGAATTGCTTCTTCTTTTTTTTTTTGAAAAGTAAAGAATTTTATTAACAGAGGCAACAAAGTTACCTTCCAAAGCTGTACATTTAACCAAGCAAATTGTCTCTTCATTACACAAAAAACCCAATCAATGAATCAATTATAGGAATCCAAGCACAACATCTCCTTAAAACTGAGAATCTGCACAATCAAGACACCTAACACATTTACACACTGATCAACCTCGACAAAAAACCAAGAAAGACCAAAAACAAAAAAGACCCCAACTTGAGAACCAAGGAAGAATTGCTTTTAATCCTTGACATACACAGCTTATAACAGCCTGCAATGATGAAAATATATGGTCAGTTTTTCTCCAATTTCTGCCTTAATTACCTAATAAAATTGTCCCAAATAATCCAAAATGAATAGTAACAAGAAAATCTGCAAAAGGGTAGGTCCTAAAGAACTGTTTCTTTGATCTAAAGTTTATTCTGTTAATATAATCTCAGGCAATTGGTTGCGATTATCCAATTTAAGAGCAAAAAGGCATGACATTTCAACAAATATCAGCAAGGATTAAGGAGTAGTATCAAAATTCAAATCAAATCAATTACTACTCAATAAGCAATATCAATGAAACAATTAAAAATTGAAACTTAGGTTTATCCAACTATATATCATCATAACGTTTTATTTAAGCAAGGACAGAGGGAGAGGGGTGACAGTCGTCACCCCCCAATTTTTAATTTTTTTTATTTTTATATGTATAAAATTTAAAATATATAACCTTGCCACCCTAAAAAAATTTGATTAATTAATTTGGAATTGTGGTAAGTTATTTAAATCAAATTTTAAAAACCTGGGTTCAATTCCTTCTGAGTCCAGATATTTTAATTACTTTTCTTTTATATTTGAATTTATAAACGATATTATAGTTCAATTAAAGGCTTGAGTTCAATCCCTTTTAAATCGAAATTTTTTAATTATTTTTCTTTTATATTTGAATCTATAAAAAATATTGTAGTTCAATTATTCTTATGTATGTCCAAAATTTTTAATTATTTTTCTTTTAAATTTGAATTTATAAAAGATATTGTCATTCAATTAAAGGCTTGGGCTCAATTCCTTCTAAGCCCAAAATTTTTAATTATTTTTTATATTTAAATTTATAAAAGATATCGTAGTTCAATTATTGTTGTGTATGCCCAAATTTGTTAATTATTTTTCTTTTATATTTGAATTTATAAAGATATTGTAGTTCAATTATTGTTATGTATTTTTAATTTATCTGAAAGTGATTGAACAAAAAGTCACACTATAATCTCGAAGTTAGGTTCTATGAGTTTCTTCAACTATTAATATGCATTGTGTTATGAAAATATAACTTAAAAAAATAAATAAAGATAACTTGAAAGAATAACTAAAAAAAAGAAATAAGAAAGTATTTAGAGGGAGAAAGAAGATGTTATTGAAATGTGTATTTACAAATGAAGTGAAAGGCTTATTTATAGGCAAATAACCCCTTATCTTGATAGAATTTATAAGATGAAGATAATACTAAGGGATTAGATGGATTAAATTCTAATGTTGATCAAATCTAATTTACATTTAAATCTAGTTATAGATAACATAAATGAATATTCACAAAAATATTCATAACATTTCCCCTTAAATATTCATTGTATTAAGAATATGTCTCGTTAAAACCTTACAAGGAAAAAACCTTATGAAAAAAAATCCAAGTAAAGGAAAAAGAGTATATAATTCTTTTCAAAAATACGTTTTTTAAATACTACCTCATTAAAAACTTTATCAAGAAAAACCTAATGGGAAAAACCTTGATGAAAGAAAAAAGTACAGTGCGTATTTTATACCTCTGATGATTGCATTTTAGAAATCTATAAAACGACGTATTTTGATCTTTTATACCAATTTTTCAATTGTTAAAGGGCTTTGGTGAACAAATCTACGTTATTTGACTGAATTTGTTGAACACTAATATCACATTTTCCTTAGAAATCATGAGTGAAGAAGAATTTTGATGAAATATGTTTTGTTCTGTTGCCTTTAACGTATCATTCCTTTAACTGTATTATACAAGTAGGGTTTTTTTCATATAACAATGTTGAAATTTCCTTTTTGGTTAACAATCTACATGTTTCTCGAATATGTTAAGTTACAAATCTTAACCAGACACATTTACGACTTGACTCATGCATTGTTAAAGTTTTTACATGGTTAGAAAAAGTAACAACTATAGTTTGTTTTATAAAACACTATGAAATAGTCATACCTCCACATATGAATAAGAAACCTATTTTGGACCGAGCTTTGTATGGATCAAATGAATATTCTGCATCTACATAACCAATTAAATTTGATTTTGATACATTTAAATAATATATGCCCATGTCCATTGTTCTTCGAAGATATGGAAGCATATGTTTAATTCCAAAAAATTAGAGAATCATGTTGAGAACGTGTTATGGAAATATAACTTAAAAGAACAAATAAAGATAACTTAAAAGAACAACTAAAGAAAGAGAAAAAAGAAAATATTTAGAGGGAGAAAGAAGATGTTATTGAAGTGTGTATTTACAAATGAAATGAGATGCCTATTTATAAACAAATAACCCCTTATCTCAATAGAATTTACAAATTGAAGATAATACTAAGGGATTAGATGGATTAAATTCTAATGTTGATCAATCTAATTTACATCCAAATCTAGATATAGATAACATAAATGGATATTTACAAAAAAATTAATAACACATTGTTCATTATTGATCACAATTTGAAGGATTTGGCTTTAGTATGTATTTTCTTGGATTAACCTAAGTATGAGCACTTGACATAACTTTACTAGAATATTTTGCATTATTAAATATAATATGTTAGGATCCTATAGAGGAAAAGATGCATTGCTTAACTACCTAAAGAATGATTAATTTGTTAGTTTGAATCGAATCATTAACCCAATCCGTGACTTGATTTATAATCTTATATGATTACTTTTTAGTCACCCTCCATACAAAATTTTGAATCCGTCACTATGTTTACATATATCATCTCACTAAAAAACTAAACAGAACGCAAAACAATCGCGATCAAGATATTAACTAAAAATAATTGCAACATGAATTGACTAAAATTAGTGTATCATGTGAAAATGCTCTTCATGTTATATTGTATTGAGTAACGCGTTTATAGAAAATATTCATTTATGTAAAAGGCTTTTCCTTAAAAAAAAATTTGCAAACAGTTTTCCAGTCTTATACGCGTAGAAGCCACTACTGTTGGACTAGAAATAGCTTTCCAACTCTTAACATTGACCAAAATTGTGGTCTTATATATATATATATAAAGAGAGAGAGAGAGAGAGAGAGAGAGAGACAAACATATCATAATGTAGCAGGCCTTCTTAGCTAAGACCTCTCAGTGGCCTTTCTTTTATGAAGTGGAAACAACATAAAGTTGATATTGGAAATTGTAATCACGAATGAAATGTCCTAAATATGGATTAAAAGATAGATGTAGTACATAGCTCCCTTTTAGTCTAATCAAAACATTTAAAAGGGGTATCAATTTCCATCTAAATTCCAAATCAATTACAAAGAGTTTTGCCTATCAAAGCAATGACGTGGTGTGTTTAAACCTTAATCATCAAGTTGTTTTTCCATAAAGCAATGGGGCAAACGTCCAAAGAGCAATAGGACCTTGTTACTTAATGTTTAGATACTGTGATATGCTTTTGTTAGCATGACTGTATTCAATGTAAATTGCTCTGTAAAGGCTAATAACTACTGCAAAAAGCCAAAAAAAAAATGCAGTTTTAGACATGACTTTAAAGGTTGAGTGCTTCTTTTTAAGTTTTAAATCAATGTGAAATTAAGCCAATTTTTCTACAAAGAATTTTTTTTCTTTCTTCTTTTATGAGCAAGTACGTGTGTCACGACACGTGGGTTTAAGTCATACAAGGTGCCATACAAAACCCTGAAAGTTGTTCAAGTTGCGACCATGCGAAATTCGATTAAAGTTTAACACGTAATACCTGTTTATATTTACGTTAAAACTTCTTATTATTTAATTAAAAAATCAAAAAAAAATTGCGAAGACATGAAAAGTATATTTCAATTTTTAATGATCGGGTTTCAAACAATACTAGTTAATGTGTTTCCAAACTTAAACCACATAATTATCAAAAACTTAAATTCGAATAAATCTCACTTCAAGAATTTCTTGAGTTATTCTTTCACACAATTAGACAATGGGTAGCAATCTGATGAAGGATATAATCAAAGAAGAAAAAATGTAAAGAAATTTCGGATTTGCATGCTAGTCAATCCTTTGGAAAACATAAGGTATGGGATGGAAAGTCAGTCTCAATCAGAAGGTGAGTCTTCTCCATTTTCCAAATAAGGTGTCACTTCATAGAAATTTATTCGACATTGTCACCTGCTGGTTTGTATACGTTAAGCATGCTCAAATTTCTAAATACATTAACAAATTTGAATGTGCGTAAAATTAATTTTTTTTTATGTTAAGATAATTATAAATATTTTCTTTAACTAATTAATAATATTGTAAGATAACTCTAATTAGATAATTTATATAATTTTTTTAAATATTTTAAATTAAAAACAATATAAAATCTAAATTGTTTAAAAAAAATCTTAAGAAATTCTGTTTTCCGTGCTAGTAAAGGGACAAAATGTCTACAACAACATTTAAAAGGAATTGATTGGAAAACTGAGTTGTCTAAATATATTTTCTTTTCTTTTTTTTTCAATTATAAAATCGATCGTATCTATATTAATTACGAAGCTATAATTTATAATTTTTTTGAATGAATTAATACTGATATCCGTACTATGTTTTTAATCTCAAATTTTTAATGCATTATTAGTGTATAATATTTATATACTATCATTTAAATATAAAATATCACTTTATAAATGTGTAAAAATAAAACTTTGAAAATCTTTTAAAAGATTATTAAAATTATGAATATTTATTTTTTTGAATTTTCAACTTTTATATTTATTTATTAAGAAGATGACAACATTTGATTTATTAATAATATATAAAAGCTGCACACTAACAATATATTAAATACAAACCCTAATGGACTAACAAAATAAAACTAAGTATATTTTAACTTTGTATAAATCAATTAATTAAATACAAGGATATGATTGAGGACCCAAAAAATACTTTCTTCTGAAATTTCTCGACACCAAAACCTAAAAGACATAAAGCCAATTTTGGAAATTACAGTGTCACTAAAGACTATATTTCCTTCCAAATTGGGCTATAAATTGCTAGATACAGTAAAGGAAAAATATGTCACCACCTCTCCCCATGGCCTTGACTTGAACTTCACGAGATTTTCCCTCTTTTGAGATAATTCCACAAAGTCATACTTCACCAACTAATGTAAATTTCATGGTAAAGAGCTGGACGACAATTTGAGATCTCTATAATATTTGTGATTAGATTTTTTATTATATTATGTAATTTTTAATTAACATAATTTGAATAAATTTGAAACAACATTTACTGATTACGGGAAATGTAATTACAGAGAATGTGAACTCTTGACTAAAGAGAATGAAAAAGAAAAGTTTATTTCCAGGAACAAGGGTGGAAGCATAAAACCAGCAAGGTTCATCCCCCCCGTGTTTCTTCTTCAAAGTGTATGACCTCTCAGCCCGTTGGCATGCCCTGGAAGAGTTTATTGCGTGCATCATATCTTGTTCCTCTCAGTATCAGATATGTCAGATGGAAACTACATAGAACTTTCTTCCTTCACCCATAATGGGCAAGGAAATCGGGAGGGAAATAAAAAAGGCAAAACAAATTAACTCTTCCACCCAAAGTTAATTTGGTCTACGGCAGTTAATGGGAAGCTACAATGAATGAAGGCATGAAATTTCCAGGAAGAAAGGCGATAGGTGAGTATAAACGCAATGATCCTAGTTTTCCTTCCCATCACAACCCTAGTATTCTAGCCTTTGGTCATACTCTTTTTGACTTCCTGAAGACTCCTCGCACTTCTTTCTTAATTTCCATCTTGTTTGTCCTTCTGAACCCTGAAGAAGCTTTCGTCCTTCTGAAAAAATTTTACTCCTTCATTCCCTATCGTTTAACATGTCTTTGAGATGTCGTAAACCTGGTGAACCAGCCATGCCTGATGCAGATGACACCCCAGTGGCAAAACGTCAGCAGCGAAGGTGGCGAACGGTTTTTGCAGCCATATATTCTGCCAGGATTCTTGTTTCTTTGTACAAGAAAGTTATTAACGATAAGCAGATCTTGCGTACTCTATCCTATATTGCCATTGATATCCATGAACATGACTCAAGCGATCATCACCTACCTTCTCTCTGGGTTGATCAAAAAACACTCACTGAGATGGTAAGAGAGAAGAACCTTGAGAACCTACGTAAACTTGGAGGAGTGAAAAAGATTGCTGTAAGTCTTGAAACTGATGAGAAGGATGGCATCAGTGGCAATGAGGCTGATCTTACACACAGGATGGATGTCTTCGGTGCCAACAGGTATCAGAAACCACCTATCAAAAGCCTTCTTAGCTTTATTTTTGAAGCTTTTAAGGATACCACCATTATCATACTCCTGGTTTGTGCAATACTCTCTCTGGGCTTTGGCATTAAGCAGCATGGCGTAGAGGACGGATGGCATGATGGTGGGAGTATTATCTTCGCTGTCTTTCTAGTTGTTGTCATATCTGCTGTCAGTAACTTTAAGCAAAACAGACAATTCGAGAAACTTTCAAATGAGAGTAGTGATATAAGAGTGGACGTAGTAAGAGATGGACGCCGCCAATTTATATCAGTCTTTGAAGTTGTCGTGGGTGATGTTGTGTGCTTGAAAATTGGTGATCAAATTCCGGCAGATGGATTGTTCTTGGATGGACACTCTTTGAAGGTAGATGAATCTAGCATGACAGGGGAAAGTGACCACGTTGAGATCAATGGCAACAACAATCCTTTCATGCTCTCTGGTACAAAGGTGACCGACGGGTTTGGTTTTATGCTTGTCACTTCTGTTGGCATGAATACGGCATGGGGGAAGATGATGAGTTCCATAAACCGCGACTTAGATGAAGAGACTCCACTACAGGCTCGCCTCAACAAGCTAACTTCTTATATTGGGAAGATTGGATTGACAGTGGCTATACTTGTTCTTGCAGTTTTGCTCATCCGTTACTTCACTGGAAACACAAAAGATGACAAGGGAAACAAAGAATATATCCGGGGCAAGACCAAGCTAGACAGCACGATGAACTCAGTGGTGAACATTATTTCTGCAGCAATTACCATTGTGGTGGTAGCAATTCCAGAAGGCCTTCCTTTGGCGGTAACTCTGACTCTGGCTTATTCTATGAAGCAAATGATGGCTGATCATGCAATGGTCAGAAAGCTTTCTGCTTGTGAGACAATGGGCTCAGCCACAACAATCTGCACAGACAAAACAGGTACCCTTACTTTAAATGAAATGAAGGTTACTGAGTTTTGGCTAGGAAACGAATGCATGAAGGATAGTATGTCCACAGAAATAGCACCTAATGTCCATGAGTTACTGCAACAAGCGATTGCTTTAAACACAACTGGTACTGTTTATAAGCCAAATTCTAGATCACTTCCTGAGATTTCTGGTAGTCCAACTGAGAAAGCAATACTCTCGTGGGCTGTATTAGATTTGGGCATGAACGTAGATAACCCAAAGCAAGATTATGATCTCATCCAAGTAGCAGTCTTCAATTCAGCGAAAAAGAGGAGTGGAGTTTTGATAAGGAGAAAGAATGAGAGTGCTACACACACACACTGGAAGGGTGCTGCTGAGATGATAGTGGCCATGTGCTCACAATATTATGATAGAGGTGGAATGGTTAAAGTCATGGATGATGAAGAAAGGACAGAAATCGGGAAAATCATTCAGAATATGGCAGCCAAAAGCTTGAGGTGCATAGCATTTGCACACACAAAGATTCCAGAAGACAATGAGCAGGTTTTGGGAGAAAGCAGACTTACCTTAGTAGGGCTGGTGGGTTTGAAAGACCCATGTCGTCCTGGTGTCAGAAGAGCTGTAGAATCTTGCATAGATTCTGGAGTAAACATCAAGATGATCACAGGAGACAATGTTTTCACAGCAAAAGCTATGGCAATTGAATGTGGCATTCTACAACCTCACGAGGACGTGAATGAAGCTGTAATTGAAGGTATAGAGTTCAGGAATTACTCACCAGAAGAGAGAATGGAGAAGATCAATAAAGTCCGTGTGATGGCCAGATCCTCACCATTTGACAAACTTCTGATGGTACAGTGTCTAAAGCAGAAAGGTCATGTTGTAGCAGTCACTGGGGATGGGACAAATGATGCACCAGCTTTGAAGGAAGCAGATATTGGACTTTCCATGGGAATCCAAGGAACTGAAGTTGCCAAAGAAAGCTCAGATATAGTCATCTTGGATGATAACTTCACCTCTGTGATGACAGTTTTAAGGTGGGGTAGGTGTGTCTACAACAACATTCAGAAATTTATTCAGTTTCAGCTCACAGCGAATGTAGCTGCCCTAGTCATCAACTTTATTGGAGCAATATCTTCTGGTGAAGTCCCACTGACTGCAGTCCAGCTGTTGTGGGTGAACCTAATAATGGACACTTTTGGGGCTTTAGCTTTGGCCACTGAGCGACCTACAGATGATCTAATGACAAAACCACCTGTCGGTCGATCCAAGCCCCTTATATCGAATATAATGTGGCGGAACCTCATCGCTCAAGCCTTGTATCAAGTTGCAGTTCTACTAACCCTTCAGTTCAGGGGAAAATCTGTCTTCGGTGTGGATGAGAGGGTCAAGAACACGCTCATTTTCAACACTTTTGTCTTCTGCCAAGTGTTCAATGAGTTTAATGCAAGGAAACTAGAGAAAAAGAATATATTCAAGGGATTGCACAAGAACAAACTCTTTCTTGGGATTATTGGCATAACTATAATTCTTCAAGTGGTAATGGTGGAATTCTTGAAGAGGTTTGCTAACACTCAGAGGCTGAACTGGGGGCAATGGGGTTCTTGTATTGGATTAGCAGCTTTATCCTGGCCAATTGGCTGGCTAGTTCAGTGGATTCCAGTATGAAGCATTTCTATTCTCTGATCAAAGAGCTTTTGCATCCCCAAAAAGTCAGTCACTCACATGAGATAGTCTTCTCTTATCTAGGTAATAGGAATAACAAGATAACCTTAGTGCTATTTCTTTTACAGTTCCAGGATTCCAATTTTATTCTTGTCAATAGTTATCTAGGTTCTAGTTCCATTTTAAGTGTCGATTGTAAGCTTCTAAGTGAGGAATCAAGATACCATTTCTTGCTTATACATGTCTTAATTTCAAATAACATGTTTTCCACCTTATCATGCAGTCAACCATACTGAAATAAAACAATCTCTGCATACAAATAAATTACATATCTCATTAAGCTTTTAATGGTGAACACAACTGCATGCTCGTTAGGCTTCCTAGTGTAGATTAAATGCTAGTAGATATGACATAAAACTTTTTGCTCTCTCTAGTGGACACAATAATGAGGTGAGGCTTATCTTGTAGTCCATGCTCCTTTAAGAACAATAATCTTTATAAATCTATCTTATGATGAAAGGTACACAAACACAAAATTTCAAACAATCCAAATATTCCACCATAAAAGGCTTACCTCTACAAGGTATATAAGAAAATTTAATTAGCGTTTTAGCGTTCTATTTAGAATTTGCTAGCTTCAAGAAAAGAGCATCCCTTTAGTTGATTAGCAGTTTGATCATCTTTGGTTTGTGTGAGACAATGAGGAAGGCACCTATTACATTAACCATGGAGTAAATCATTGATTTAGTCTCTTTTGACTGCAAAGTAGCAATAACAAAGCTAAATGATCTCTTCAAAGACTAGGTTTAGTGGCAATCACTTTTTAGTGCCTTCTTTGCAAAGTGAGTTGTCCATACCCCATACTCGAATTCCTCTCTTTCTGTTGCCAGCTTACTAATGCAAATCTATGTAGAACTAAAACCATCTCACCAATTGTCCTTTTGGCAACCAACATGAATTAATAAATTAATAAATAAATAAAAACCTATTCCTCCGTGCCAAGTTATACAGACTGGGACAGCAAGGAACCAATCACATGTTTAAAAGATGTAATTATCATCAAATTCCCTCAATTTTAAATTTTTAAGGGAAAAAAGGGAGAGAATGCATGATGCACAAAGTGGTGCTATAAGAAGCTTTACACCATCATCCTCGTATAAACTCCAGCTGTCTCAGCAGCAATATAGTGAACTTCACTCCTAAGTTGCAATGACCTCATTATAATTACAGTCAACCTTTCTATTGTTTGTTCAGCAGCATAGCATGACCTTCAAAATATTCTTGATGCAACAGATGCAATACAAGTATGTGGCAATTTACACAAAAAAAAAAAAAGAAACTAAAAATTCTATGAGCACAAGGTATGAACCTCGTACAAAACCTATCACTTGAAAGTGACAGGCTGTTTATTAAGTGGAAAAGCAATCATTGGTGTCCTAGGTTGTTGATAGAAAAACATATTCGGGACCCATTACTCACGCAAAAGACGGTGAATTTGTCGTCACATGGTTGCTTCCTCCAATATTGAAAAATTCTAAACTTTTGCTCATACCTAGCGACCGCATATATAATAACTAATATCCTGGGCCTTCTGCAGTTACTTGGTTTCAATATCACTCAAGTATCCTAACACCCTCCTCAAATAACTAAGTGCTTCCTAGTTCCAACTTCTCAACTAAGCTCCTTTCTAATAATAAATAGATAGAAATTGTACGCAACACAGGAATAGATCAACTATGCCTAGTTTAACACCAGTATCAATGCCAGGCATTGAGGTGGATGAATCTGATCTCATACAGTATAATAGAATAACATAAGGGAACATCCTAAATATCCCTGCCACCAACATTTGACTACCAGAGCAACGGAAAGAACACTTGGTAATCTATTTTAATTCCTTTACTGGAAAATTTGCTCCAATCCTAAGAGCTTCTATATGATGGGTTATCTAATTTCAGTTTTCTTTGTTTCTTGCTTCTTGAACGTCTTCGTTACACTTCCAGTTCTAAATATATTTACAGCAAAACAGAACCAAGGCTCACAAAAGCAAGTGGCATAATAAATTATTTCAATTATTTTACTTTTGCATATAGTAAACTATAAACAATCTGATATAATAATTAAGCATGCAAAGACAGAAGCTTGCTCCAGCTTATCATATCTACATCCATTAATTAAAGTGGGAAAAAAACAATTTCTACCATTAAGATTACTATTTTAATAATAAAAAAAAAGCCACCCCATTAGGCAAAGGAGGCATCTTTATCAAGAAAACTTAAAGTGGGTCAGTAACAAACATCAAATTCAATGGAAAAACAGCTAAAAAAAAAACAGAACCTAAGATGCAAAAGCTGAAATGCATAGTTTATGGAAGGACATTTTCAATAAACATATGGGGTCCAAAGCCATACATGTAAACAAAATCCCAAGAAGAAAGCAACGAAAAGACAGAGAGAGAGAGAGGAGAGAGGGTTTTGGGCTGACCTTGACGAGACTCTGTAAACATTGTACTGCAAATAATTATCTCCATGAAGGTTGTCCTTTTTTTGGTTTTTTTTTTCTTCTTCTGATAAAGGCCAAAGTAGTTCTTTGCTTTTTCTTTTGAGCAGCAATAATTTCTTTTTTAAAAAATAGGTGAGGAAAATATATTTTAATTTTTAAGAAACAGTATTGACGTAAGAAACTCTTAGTCGAGAAATAAAACTATTTAAAAATTTTAAATAAATTTTTATATTATTATTTTTATCAATTTTTTATATTTTATCTTACATAAAATAAATTTTATAATTAATAATTAATTAATTATTATTAATTATGATATTAATGTGATATTAGTGTAAATGTTAAAATATTATATGATTATGTTATAATTTCATATTAATATTTTATATTATTTTTATTATGAAAAATAATATTATTAAAAAATTAACAATTTTTAAACATTTTAAATATTAAAAAAATCAGTACTATTTACTAGTGACCTATTTAGTAATATATTTATAATAATTTAATTCAAAAAAATAGAAAAAAAAAAGAATAGAGGATGGACCTGTTGGGCTGGAACATTGGCTTTTTTATATTTGTGGAAAAGAGCAAATACTTTTAATTGTATTCTAGCCCAATTGGCATAGGATAGGGCTGACTCTCACACTAAGCCCAACAAACAAAATCCATGAGATGACCTATTCATCATTCAGTTTCAGCTCACTGCCAACGCTTCAGCCTTACTAACAAATTATGTTGCATCTGCTTTTCCTGGTATATTTCCAGTTACTATTGTGGGTGGAGCTTTAAAAATGGATGCCTTTGGGGCTTTAGCTTTACCCGATAAGGAAAATCTTATGACAAAGCCACCCCTATGTGGGCTAGAATATTAAAAATTTACACCACTTTCAACCAATAAGGATTTTTTTTAACCCAAACTTCGTTTTCAACCGGTCAAAAATCTGTTGGAAGATTGCTCGCACGTTTGTAAGTATAGGAAATGTAATTGCAGGGAATATGAACTCTTGACTAAAGAGAATGAAAAAGAAAGGTTTATATCCGGAACAAGGGTCATCCCCCCCCCCCCCCCCCCCCCGGTATCTTCTTCAAAGTGTATGACCTTTCAGCCCGTTGGCATGCCCTGGAAAAGTTTATTGCGTGCATTTTATCTTGCTCCTCTCAGTATCAGATATGTCAGATGGAAACTATATAGAATTTTCTTCCTTCACCGATCATGGGCAAGGAATTCGGGAGGGAAATGAAAAAAGGCAAAACAAAAGTTAACTCTTCAACCCAAAGTTAATTTGGTCTACGGTAGTTCATGGATAGCTACAGTGAAAGAAAGGCATGAAATTTCCAGGAAGAAAGGCGATAGGCGAGTATAAATGCAATGATCCTAGTTTCCCTTCCCATCGCAACCATAGTATTCTGGCCTTTAGTCATACTCTTTTTGACTTCTTGATACTTCTTTCTTAATTTCCATCTTGTTTTTCCTTCTGAACCCTGAAGAAGTTTTCGTCCTTCTGAAAAAATTTTAGTCCTTCATTCCCTATTGTTTAACACGTCTTTGAGATGTCGTAAACCTGGCGAACCAGCCGTGCCTGATGCAGATGATACCCCAGTGGCAAAACGTCAGCTGCGAAGGTGGCGTTCGGTTTTTGCAGCCATATATTCTGCCCGGATTCTTGTTTCTTTGTACAAGAAAGTTATCAAGGAGAAGCAGATCTTGCGTACTCTAACCTATATTGCCATTGATATCTGTGACAGCAACTCAATTGATGTTCACCTACCTTCTCTCTGTGTTAATCAAAAAACACTCACTGAGATGATAAGAGAGAAGAACCTTGATAACCTACGCAAACTTGGAGGAGTGAAACAGATTGCTGCAAGTCTTGAAACTGATGAGAAGGATGGCATCAGTGGCAATGAGGCTGATCTTGCACACAGGGTCGATGTCTTCGGTGCCAACAGGTATCAGAAACCACCTATCAGAAGCTTTCTTAGCTTTATTTTTGAAGCTTTTAAGGATACCAACGTTATCATACGCTCCGTTTGTGCTATACTCTCTCTGGGCTTTGGCATTAAGCAGCATGGCATAGAAGAGGGGTGGTATGATGGTGGAAGTATTATCTTTACCGTCTTCCCAGTTGTTATCGTATCTACCGTCAGTAATTTTATGCAAAACAGACAATTCGAGAAACATTTAAAGGAGAGTAGTGATAAAAGGGTGGAAGTAGTGAGAGATGGACACCGCCAATTTATATCAGTCTCTGAAGTTGTCGTGGGCGATGTTGTGTTCTTGAAAACTGGTGATCAAATTCCGGTGGATGGATTGTTCTTGGATGGACACCCTTTGAAGGTAGATGAATCCAGCATGACAGGGGAAAGTGACCACGTTGAGATCAATGGCAGCAACAATCCTTTCGTGCTTTCTGGTACAAAGGTGTCGGAGGGGTTTGGTTCTATGCTTGTCACTTCTGTTGGCATGAATACGGCATGTAGGGAGATAATGAGTTCCGTAAATCGCGACTTATATGAAGAGACTCTACTACAGGCTCGCCTGAACAAGCTAACTTCTTATATCCGGAAGATTGTATTGGCAGTGGCTATACTTGTTCATGCAGTTTTGCTCATTCGTTACTTCACTGGAAATACAAAAGATGACAAGGGAAACAAAGAATATTTTCAGGGCAAGACCAAGCTAGACGGCATGATGAACATTGTGGTGGATATTATATCTGCAGCCGTTACCATTGTGGCAGTAGCAATTCCTGATGGTTGGCCACTTGCAGTAACTCTGACTCCGGCTTATTCTATGAAGCAAATGATGGCTGATCATGCATTGGTCAGAAAACATTCTGCTTGCGAGACAATGGGCTCAGCCACAACAATCTGCACAGACAAAACGGGTACGCTTACTATAAATGAGATGAAAGTTACTGAGTTTTGGCTAGGAAACGAATGCATGAAGGATAGTATTTCCACAGAAATAGCACCTAATGTCCATGAGTTACTACAACAAACTATTGCTTTAAACACAACTGGTACTGTTTGTAAGCCAAATTCTAGATCACTTCCTGAGATTTCTGGTAGTCCAACCGAGAAAGCAATACTCTCATGGGCTGTATTAGATTTGGGCATGAGCGTAGATAACTTAAAGCAAGATTATGATCTCATCCAAGTAGCACCCTTCAATTCAGAGAAAAAGAGGAGTGGAGTTTTGATAAGGAGAAAGAATGAGAGTGCTACACACACACACTGGAAGGGTGCTGCTGAGATGATAGTGGCCATGTGCTCACAATATTATGATAGAAGTGGAACAGTTAAGGTTATAAATGATGAAGAAAGGTCAGAGATCGGAAAAATGATTCAGAATATGGCATTTAAAAGCTTGAGGTGCATAGCATTTGCACACAAAAGGATTCCGGAAGACAAAGAGCAGGTTTTGGGAGAAAGCAGACTCACCCTGTTAGGGCTGGCGGGTTTGAAAGACCCATGTCGTCCTGGTGTCAGAAGAGCTGTAGAATCTTGCATAGATGCTGGAGTAAACATCAAGATGATAACTGGAGACAACGTTTTCACAGCAAAAGCTATAGCAATTGAATGCGGCATTCTAAATCCTCATGAGGATATGAATGAAGCTGTAATTGAAGGTGTACAATTCAGGAATTACTCACCAGAAGAGAGAAAGGAGAAGATAAATAAAGTCCGTGTGATGGCCAGATCCTCACCATTTGACAAACTTCTGATGGTACAGTGTCTAAAGCAGAATGGCCATGTTGTAGCAGTCACTGGGGATGGGACAAATGATGCACCAGCTTTGAAGGAAGCAGATATTGGACTTTCCATGGGAATCCAAGGAACCGAAGTTGCCAAAGAAAGCTCAGATGTAGTCATCTTGGATGACAACTTCACCTTTGTGGTGACAGTTTTAAGGTGGGGTAGGTGTGTCTACAAAAACATTCAGAATTCAGTTTCAGCTCACAGTGAATGTAGCAGCCCTAGTCATGAACTCGATTGCAGCAATATCTTCTGGTGAAGTCCCACTGACTGCAGTCCATCTATTGTGGGTGAACCTAATAATGGATACCTTCGGGGCTTTAGCTTTGGCAATTGAGCGACCTGCCAATGATCTCATGACAAAGCCACCTGTGAGTCGATCCAAGCCCCTGATATCGAAAATCATGTGGAGGAACCTTATCGCTCAAGCCTTGTATCAAGTTGCAGTTCTACTGGCACTTCAGTTCAAGGGAAAATCTATCTTTGATGTGGACGAGAGGGTCAAGAACACGCTCTTTTTGAACACTTTTGTCCTCTGCCAAGTGTTCAATGAGTTTAATGCAAGGACAATAGAGAAAAAGAATATATTCAAGGGCTTGCACAAGAACGGACTCTTTCTTGGGATCACTGTGATGACTATACTTGTTCAAGTGGTATTGGTGGAATTCTTGAATAGGTTTGCGGACACTCAGAGGTTGAACTGGGGGCAATGGGGTTTTTGTATTGGATTGGCAGCTTTGTCCTGGCTAATTGGCTGGCTAGTTAAGTGGATTCCAGTATGAAGCATTTCTCTTCTCTGATCAAAGGGCTTTTACCTCCTCAAAAAGTCAGTCAGCTTTTCATTTATTTAGGTAGTAGGAATAACAAGAAAACCTTAGTCCTGTTATTGATCCAGAATTTCAATTTGATTCTTGTCAGTAGTTATCTAGGTTCTAGTTCCCCTTTAAGTGTTGGTTGTAAGCGTCTAAGTGAAAAATCAAGATACCACTTCTTGCTTATACATGTCTTAATTTCAAATAACATGTTTTCCACCTTATTATGCAATCAACCATGCTGAAATAAAATGCTTTCTGCATACAAATAAATTACTCATCTCATTAGCTTTCAATGGAAACACAATCCCATGGAGGTTAGGCTTCCCAATGTGGACTAATGACTAGTATATATAAAATTAAACCTTTTGTTCTCTAGTGGACACAACAGTATTGATATCGGCGTTATGTTTTCAATCTCGAATTTGTAATGCACTATTAATGTATATTTAAAATTATGAGCATTTATTTTTTAACATTTTCAATTTTTAAATTTATTTATTTACGAGATGACAACATTTGTTTTATCAATAATTTATAAAATCTATACACTAATAATACATCGAACACAAATCCTAATAAGTTGATAAAATTAAAATTATATTTTAACTTTGTAAAAATCCATTAATTAAATATAAAGATATGATTGAAGACCCAAAATATACTTTCTTTGAAAATTTATTGACACCAAAACCAAAAGGACATAAATTTCATATTGGAAATTAGAGTCGTACTAAAGACTATATTTCCTTCCAAATTTGGCTATAAATTGCTAAAGACAGAAAAGGAAAAATATGTCACCACCTCTTCCCATTGCCTTAACTTTGAACTTGACTAGATTTTTCCCCTTTGAGATTATTCCATAAGTCTTGTAGTTTACCAACTAATGTAAATTTCATAACAAAGAGCTGCACAATACTGTAGGATATTTATAATATTTGTAATCAGACTTCTTATTATATTACGTAATTTTTAATTAACATGATTTGAATAAATTTGAGACAAGATTCATTGATTGCGGGGAATGTAAGAACTCTTAACTAAAGAGAATGAAAAAGAAGGCATGAAATTTCCAGGAAGAAAGGCAATAGGTGAGCATAAATGCAATGATCCTAGCGTTTTCTTCCCATCACGACCCTAGTATTCGATCCTTGTTCATACTCGTTTTGACTTTCTGAAGACTCCTTCTACTTCTTTCTTAATTTCCATCTTCCCATGGCCTAGACTTTGAACTTGACTAGATTTTTCCTCTTTTGAGATTATTCCACAAGTCTAATAGTTCACCAACTAATGTAAATTTCATACCAAAGAGCAGCATGACACTTTGGGATATATACGATATTTGGGATCAGACTTTTACTATCTTATGTTCTTTTTCGTTAGCATGATTTCTGGCAAATTTCAAGCTGAAATGGGTATATTTATCAAATGACATTTTATGGGTCCAAAGCCAATTATCTGAACAAAATCACAACATGAGACAGACAGAGAGAGAGAGAGAAGGTTTGGGGCAGACCTTGACGAGACTCTGCAAACAACATTACACTGCAAAAATTTATCTACATGAAGGTTTTCCTTTTCTTTTTCTTTTTCCTTTTTTATGAAGGCCTAATGAGTTCTTTGCTTTTTTCTTTAGCGCAGCTATAATTTCTTTTTCTTTTTAAAGTAGGGGGAAAATATTTTAATTTTAAAAAACAGTATTGACATGTTAAACTTTTATTTAAGAAATGTCTAAAATTATTTAAAAATATTTAAATAAATTTATAAAACATGATTAGAAGTTATTACTAGTTTTATTAACTATCATTAATTAAAACATCATTTATCATTTTGTACTCACGTGATGTTAACGTGAAAGATAAAAATGTTATGTGGGTAAGTGATCATGCCACATCAACTTTTTACATCACCATTCATTACAACAAGTCAATAGGTCACGTTAACAATACATAATATAAAATGACAAATGATATTTTGACTAATAATAGTTAATCAACTGTTAGTTATGAGTACTTATTTGATTTAAAATAAAATGTATAAAAGTATGATTGAATGCAATAAAAGAATAAAAAATTTTTTGAATAATTTAAGATTTTTTTGAATATTATGCTTTTTTCACAAAATATACAATTTTAAGCAAAAAAATAGAACTTGAATCTTGTACTTAGCATGGGTTTAATCTCTAATATTTTTGTTAATATAATTCTCAAACTTTGAAGTTTAAAATGTATTTTCTCAAAATATTATATTATACTAGATTAATTTTCATTTAAAAAAATAGCACGTTTAGATACTTTTAGCATTAAAAAAATCAGCACTATTTTGTAATTACCTATTTAGTAATATATTTATAATAATTTAGTTAAAAAAGGGGAATAACAGAGTAGAGGATGGGCCCTTGGGCTGGAAAATTCGCTATTTTATATTCGTGGAAAAGAGCAACTGCTTCCATTTGTATTCCAGCCCAAATGCCATAGGATAGGGCTGACTCTTTCACTAAGCCCAACAAACAAAATCCATGAGATGGCCTATTCATCAGTCAGTTTCAGCCTTGATAATCAATCTTGTTGCATCAGCTTTTTGTGGTGGATTTCCACTTACTGCAGCCCAATTATTGTGGGTGGAGCTTTCAAAATGGATGCCTTTGGGGCTTTAGCTCTACCTGAGGAGGAAACTCTTGGGCTTCTGCAGGTACTTGGTATCAATAACGAATAACTTTTGCTCATACCTAGCGACCGCATATTTAATAACTAATATCCTGGGGCTTCTGCAGGTACTTGGTTTCAATATCACTCAAGTATCCTAACACCCTCCTCAAAAAACTAAAGGCTTCTGCAGGTACTTGGTTTCAATATCACTCAAGTATCCTAACACCCTCCTCAAATAACTAAGTGCTTCCTAGTTCCAACTTCTCAACTAAGCTCCTTTCTAATAATAAATAGATAGAAACTGTACGCAACACAGGAATAGATCGACTATGCCTAGTTTAACACCAGTATCAATGCCAGGTATTGAGGTGGATGAATCTGATCTCATACAGTATAATAGAATAACATAAGGGAACATCCTAAATATCCCTGCCACCAACATTTGACTACCAGAGCAACTGAAAGAACACTTGGTAATCTATTTTAATTCCTTTACTGGAAAATTTGCTCCAATTCTAAGAGATTATATATGATGGGTTATCTAATTTCAGTTTTCTTTGTTTCTTGCGTCTTGAACGTCTTTGTTACACTTCCAGTTCTAAATATATTTACAGCAAAACAGAACCAAGGCTCACAAAAGCAAGTGGCATAATAAATTATTTCAATTATTTTACTTTTACATATGGTAAACTATAAACAATCTTATATAATAATTAAGCATGCAAAGACAGAAGCTTGCTCCTGCTTATTATATCTACATCCATTAATTAAAGTGGGAAAACAACAATCCTTTCATGCTCTCTGGTACAAAGGTGATGGACGGATTTGGTTTTATGCTTGTCACTTCTGTTGGCGTGAATACGGCATGGGGGGAGATGATGAGTTCCATAAACCGAGATTTAGATGAAGAGACTCCACTACAGGCTCGCCTCAACATGCTAACTTCTTATATTGGGAAGATTGGATTGACAGTGGCTATACTTGTTCTTGCAGTTTTGCTCATTCGTTACTTCACTGGATACACAAAAGATGACAAGGGAAACAAAGAATATATCCACGGCAAGACCAAGCTAGACAGCATAATGAACTCAATGGTGAACATTATTTCTGCAGCAATTACCATTGTGGTGGTAGCAATTCCAGAAGGCCTTCCTTTGGCAGTAACTCTGACTCTGGCTTATTCTACGAAGCAAATGATGGCTGATCATGCATTGGTCAGACAACTTTCTGCTTCCGAGACAATGGGTTCAGCCACAACAATCTGTACAGACAAAACGGGTACCCTTACTTTAAATGAAATGAAGGTTACTGAGCTTTGGCTAGGAAAAGAATGCATGAAGGATAGTATTTCCACAGAAATAGCACCTAATGTCCATGAGTTACTGCAACAAGCGATTGCTTTAAACACAACTGGTACTGTTTATAAGCCAAATTCTAGATCACTTCCTGAGATTTCTGGTAGTCCAACTGAGAAAGCAATACATGGGCTGTATTAGATTTGGGCATGAACGTAGATAACCCAAAGCAAGATTATGATCTCATCCAAGTAGCAGCCTTCAATTCAGAGAAAAAAAGGAGTGGGGTTTTGATAAGGAGAAAGAATGAAAGTGCTACACACGCACACTGGAAGGGTGCTGCTGAGATGATAGTGGCTAGGTGTTCACAATATTATGATAGAAGTGGAACAGTTAAAGTCATGGATGATGAAGAAAGGTCAGAAATCGGGAAAATCATTCAGAATATGGCAGCCAAAAACTTGAGGTGCATAGCATTTGCACACACAAAGATTCCAGAAGACAAAGAGCAGGTTTTGGGAGAAAGCAGACTCACCTTGTTAGGGCTGGTGGGTTTGAAAGACCCATGTCGTCCTGGTGTCAGACGAGCTGTAGAATCTTGCATAGATGCTGGAGTAAACATCAAGATGATAACTGGAGACAATGTTTTCGCAGCAAAAGATATAGCAATTGAATGTGGCATTCTACATTCTCATGAGGATATGAATGAAGCTGTAATTGAAGGTGTACAATTCAGGAATTACTCACCAGAAGAGAGAATGGAGAAGATCAATAAAGTCCGTGTGATGGCCAGATCCTCACCATTTGACAAACTTCTGATGGTACAGTGTCTAAAGCAGAATGGTCATGTTGTAGCAGTCATTGGGGATGGGACAAATGATGCACCAGCTTTGAAGGAACCAGATATTGGACTTTCCATCCAAGGAACCAAAGTTGCCAGAGAAAGCTCAGATGTAGTCATCTTGGATGATAACCTTCACCTCTGTGGTGACAATTTTAAGGTGGGGTAGGTGTGTCTACAACAACATTCAGAAATTCATTCAGTTTCAGCTCACAATGAATGTAGCAGCCCTAGTCATCAACTCGATTACAGCAGCATCTTCTGGTGAAGTCCCACTGACTGCAGTCCATCTATTGTGGGTGAACCTAATAATGGATACCTTTGGGGCTTTAGCTTTGGCCACTGAGCGACCTACCGATGATCTCTTGACAAAGCCACCTGTGAGTCGACCGAAGCCCCTTATATCGAAAATCATGTGGAGGAACCTTATCGCTCAAGCCTTGTATCAAGTTGCAGTTCTACTAGCACTTCAGTTCATGGGAAAATCTATCTTTGATGTGGACGAGAGGGTCAAGAACACGCTCTTTTCCAACACTTTTGTCCTCTGCCAAGTGTTCAATGAGTTTAATGCAAGGAAACTAGAGAAAAAGAATATATTCAAGGGCTTGCACAAGAACGGACTCTTTCTTGGGATCACTGGCATGACTATACTTGTTCAAGTGGTATTGGTGGAATTCTTGAATAGGTTTGTGGCCACTCAGAGGTTGAACTGGGGGCAATGGGGTTCTTGTATTGGATTGGCAGCTTTGTCCTGGCCAATTGGCTGGCTAGTTAAGTGGATTCCAGTATGAAGCATTTCTCTTCTCTGATCAAAGGGCTTTTGCTTCCTCAAAAAGTCAGTCAGTTCACATGATATAGTCTTTTCATTTATCTAGGTAGTAGGAATAACAAGATAACCTTAGTCCTGTTACTGATCCAGAATTTCAATTTGATTCTTGTCAGTAGTTATCTAGGTTCTAGTTCCCCTTTAAGTGTTGGTTGTAAGCGTCTAAGTGAAAAATCAAGATACCACTTCTTGCTTATACATGTCTTAATTTCAAATAACATGTTTTCCACCTTATTATGCAATCAACAATGCTGAAATAAAATGCTTTCTGCAAACAAATAAATTACTCATCTCAGTTGCTTTCAATGGAAACACAATCCCATGGAGGTTAGGCTTCCTAGTGTAGACTAATGACTAGTATATATATATGACATTAAACTTTTTGTTCTCTAGTGGACACAATAATATTGATGTCGGCATTTTGTTTTTAATCTCGAATTTGTAATGCACTATTGATGTGTATATAAAATTATGAGTATTTATTTTTTAGCATTTATAATTTTTAAATTTATTTATTTATGAGATGACAACATTTGTTTTATCAATAATTTATAAAATTTATACACTAATAATACATCAAACACAAATCCTAATAAGTTGATAAAATTAAAATTATATTTTAACTTTGTAAAAATCCATTAATTAAATATATATAACGATATGATTGAAGATCCAAAAAATACTTTCTTTGGAAATTTCTTGACACCAATACCAGAAAGACATAAATTTCATATTGGAAATTAGAATCGTACTAAACACTATATTTCCTTCCAAATTTGGCTATAAATTGCTAAATACAGAAAAGAAAAAAATATGTCACCACCTCTTCCCATTGCCTTAACTTTGAACTTGACTAGATTTTTCCCCTTTGAGATTATTCCATAAGTCTTATACTTCGCCAACTAATGTAAATTTCATAGCAAAGAGCTACATGACACTGACACTTTGAGATATCTACAACATTTGTGATCAGACTTCTTACTGTTTTATGTATCTTTTTATTGGCATGATTTTGAATAAAGCCGATGTTTATTAATTGCAAAGAATGTAATTACAAGAACTTGAACTCCTGATTAAAGAAAATAAAATATTTAATAATTGTAAAAAATGTAATTACAAGGAACATGAATTGAACTAAAGAGAACGAAAAAGAAAAGTTTATTTCCTGGAACAAGGGCGGAACCATAAAATCAGCAAGGGTTCTCACTCCCGTGTGTCTTCTTCATCACTTTGCTTGCACAATTTATTGCTTTCCTTATCGAAATAATAATTATTATTATTATCTATCAATCACAAACAATGATCTTTCAGCCCAGTGGCATGCTGCATGCGTGCCCTGGAAGAGTTTTTTGCGTACATGCAACATATCTTGTTCCTCTCAGTGTCAGATATATCAGATGGAAACTACATTGAACTTTCTTCCTTAACCGATAATATGAAAGGAAAACGGGTGGGAAAAAAAAAGGCAAAACAAAAATTAACTGCTAAACCCAAAGTTATTTTCATCTACGGCAGTTAATTGGGAAGCTACTTTGAAAGAAGGCATGAAATTTCCAGGAAGAAAGGCAAAAGGTTAGGATAAATGCAATGATCCTACCGCTTCCTTCCCGTCACAACCCTAGTATTCAATCCTTGTTCATACTCCTTTTGCTTCTTTATTAATTTCCACTTCCCATGGCCTAGACTTTCAACTGGACTAGATTTTTCCTCTTTTGAGATTATTCCACAAGGCTAATACTTCACCAACTAATGCAAAGTTCATAACAAAGAGCTGCATGACACTTTGGGATATATACAATATTTGTGATCAGACTTTTACTATCTTATGTACTTTTTGTTTTAAGGCAATAGTTATAATTATAAAAGAGGAACATAGGTAAACCAGTGGCCTCAAAAAGTTTGTACAAAGCATCCAGCTGATGCCAAAAGGGAAACAAAAGTTCCTCTCCAACGGCAAAGCGAAAGGGCAGTGGGGGAATCACAAATCATAGTTACAAAAGGAGCAGAAAAAGTGAATTACATGAGATGGAACCATAGCCAATAACCATGAAGAAATCCAGTTGACGGAGAACACACTATAACAAATTTGACTTAAAATAACATATTTTAAAATGTACTATTAAAAATATTTTTAATAACACTTTTTTATGTTTTTTTTACCAGACAATTCTAAGCTATGGTATTTTTTTTTTTTTAAGTTTTAGTCATGGATAGGTGCGAAAAGGAAAAAATTTAAATTCATTATATACCAAGCACCTTTTGGCTTTATAATAAAGTTAGATATTTTAATGAACAAGTTCTCAATGTGACATATCCTAATTGGTTACCATCGTATAATGTCTTTAAATATGAAGGGCCAAACAAGGATAGTGATGCTGATACAGGGAAATCATATGCACTATAAAATCTTTTGTAATCAAATGTATATATCGTTCTTTTTAGTGCAAACGAAGTTAAGGATGTTATATAATCTTTATTAATTCATTTTCATATTCTTTAAAGCTTCAGCATCTCATTTAATTACCCTTTTTTTAAAAAATGAAAAAAATATAAATTTTTTTATATTTATATTTGTAACACATGGGCACATACACACATATATTTTTTGCTCAATCAAGAATGGATTATATTAATATAATAGATTTTTAACAAATATAAACCTCTTAGTCAAAATGTGAAGATCACACTTGACCATGATAATATCGTAAATGTCATAAAGATATAAACACTTAAATATCTAAATTACGAAGACATAAACCTTGAAGGATACATATCCAAATCGAGATTAAACTGTTAAATAGCAACACTTTGATTGCTGGAGTGATAATGGCAAGGACCACTCATTCCAGTTCTCAAACCCATTTCTTGGATAATACCGCTACCATTGCTATGAACTTATGTTATTCAATCAAAGTATTTGCTGGGATTTTCTATACAAACCACTTCCAAATGTTCATGGAAGTGGGCACAACATGACTCTTGAGATAAACAGGTGTTCAAAGGGGAACTACATTGCAGGAGCTAGCTCCCCTTAGCACTGCTTTGATTACTACTAAACAGACACACACACATATATATGTGGCAAAAATTACTCAAAATCCATATCTAAATTCAAATCAAATTAATTACTACTCAATAAGCAACATCAATGATACAACTAAAAACTAAAGCATAGGTTTATCTACCTTGAATAGCTAATTGATATATTTAATTCGTTAACTAGTTTCTTTTACTTCTGCAATAGTCATCTCACATGACTATAACGTTTACTTACGTATATCATCTTATCAAAAAATAAATAAAACTTGAATAATTGCGATCAAATATTAATTCAACTTAATTATAATTTGAATTAACTAAAATTAATGTATCACATGAAAACACTCTTTATCCATAACGCGTTTATAAAAAATATTAATTTATGCAAAAAGCTTTTCCTTCAGAAAAAAATTGCAAACAGTTTTCCAGTCTTATACGTGTAGAAGCCACTACTGTTGGACTGGAAATAACTTTTCAAACACTTAACATTGACCAAAATTGTAGTCTTTTTCATATGTATACAGCAAACATATCATAATGTAGCAGGCCTTCCTACCTAAAAGCTCAATGCCCATTCTTTTATGTAGTGGAAACAACATAAAGTTGATATTGGAAATTGTAATCACGAATGAAATGTCCAAATATGCATTATGAGATAGATATAGTACATAGTTCCCTTTTAGTCTAATCAAAACATTTAAAAGGGATATCAATTTTCACCTAAATTCCAAATCCATTACAAAGAGTTATGCCTATAGAAGCAATGACGTGGTGTGTTTGAACCTTAATCACCAAGTTGTTTTTCCATAAAGCAATGGGACAAACGTCCAAAGAGCAATAGGACCTTGTTACTTAATGTTTAGTTAAGCTCCATGCACTGGTACTGTGATATGCTTTTCTTCATGGGGTGTTAGCATGACTGTGTTCAAGGTCAATTTGTTGTGTAAAGTCTAATAACTACTGCAAAAAGCAAAAAAAACATGCACTTATATTACGTGCAAAAGACATGACTTTAAAGGTTGAGTGCTCCTTTTAAGTTTAAAATCAATGTGAAATTATGCTAACTTTTTTAAAAAGTATTTTTTTTCTTCTTTCATAAGCATGTACTTGTGTCATAACCCGTGAGTTTAAGTCATACAAGGAATCAAATCAATTCCGAAAGTTATCGGAGTTGAGATCATTAAAATTCGACACGTGACACTTGTTTATATTTATGTTAAAATTTTTTATTATTTAATTAAAAAATTTTTAAAATGAAAAAAAATTAAGGAAACATGGTTAAGTTTAGCTTTGTCGGTAAAGCAAAAGAAAAGTATACTTCAATTTTTAATGATCAGGTTTTAAACAATACTGGTTAAGAATTTTTTTCAAACTTAAATCACGTGATTATCAAAACCCTAAAGTCGAGTAAATCTCACTCTAAGAATTTCTTGAGTATTTTTTCACACAAAATTAGAGAATGGGTAGCAATTTGATGAAGGATATAATCAAAGACGAAAAAATGCGAAGAAATTTCGGATTTGCATGTCAGTCAATCCTTTGGAAAACGTAGGGTATGAGCTTGAAAGTCAGTCTCAATCAAAGTCACCAAGAAGCTGAGTCTTCTCCATTTTCCAAAAAAAGGTGTAACTTCATAGAAATGTATTCCACATTGTCACTTGCTGGTTTGCATACGTTAAGCACGCACAAATTTCCAGATACATAAACAAATTTGAATGCGCGTGAAATTAATTTTTTTTATGTTAAGATAATTATAAATATTATTTCTAACTAATTAATAATATTGCAGGATAACTTTAATTAGATAATTTATATAATTATTTTAATATTTTAAATTAAAAATAATATAGCATCTAATTAAATCGCTATAAAAAAAATCTTAAGAAATTCAATTTTTCATGATAGTAAAGAGACGAAGTGTCTACAACAACATTTAAAAGGAGTTGATTAGAAAATTGAGTTGTCTAAATATTTTTCTTCTTTTTTCTTCAATTATAAAACCAATCGTATTAATTATGAAGCTATAATTTTTAATTTTTTTGAATGAATTAATATTGATATCCGCGTTATGTTTTTAATCTCGAATTTGTAATGCACTATTAGTGTGTAATATTTATATACTATCACTAAAATATAAAATATCACTTTATAAATATGTAAAAATTAAAATTTAAAAATCTTTTCAAATATTATTAAAATTATGATTTTTTTTTTTTGAGTTTTCAATTTTTATAATTATTTGTTACGAAATGACAACATTTGATTTATTAATAATATATAAAAGCTGCACACTAACAATATATTAAATACAAACACTAATGGATTGATAAAATAAAACTAAGTATATTTTAACTTTGTATAAATTCATTAATTAAATACAAGGATATGACGGAGGGCCCAAACAATACTTTCTTCCGAAATTTCTCGACACCAAAACCAAAAAGCCAAAGTCAATATTGGAAATTCCAGTCTCACTAAAGACTATATTTCCCTTCCAAATTTGGCTATAAATTGCTAGATACAGAAAAGGAAAAATATGTCACAGCTTCTCCCCATTGCCTTGACTTGAACTTGACGAGATTTTCCCTCTTTTGAGATAATTCCACAAAGTCTTATACTTCACCAACTAATGTAAATTTCATAGCAAAGAGCTGCACGACACTGTGAGATATCTATAATATTTGTGATAAGATTTCTTATTATATTATGTAATTTTTAATTAACATGATTTAAATAAATTTGAAACAACATTTATTGATTGCGGGGAATGTAATCACAGAGAATGTGAACTCTTGACTAAAGAGAATGAAAAAGAAAGGTTTATTTCCAGGAACAAGGGTGGAAGCATAAAATCAGCACAGTTTCTCCCTCACGTGTATCTTCTTCACCACTTTGCTTGCACAATTTATTGCTTTCCTTATCGAAATAATTATTATTATTATCTATCAATCACATGCAATGACCTTTCAGCCCGTTGGCATGCTGCATGCATGCCCTGGAAGAGTTTACTGCGTGCATCACATCTTGTTCCTATCAGTATCAGATATATCAGATGGAAACTACATAGAACTTTCTTCCTTAACCGATAATGGGCAAGGAAATCGGGAGGGAAATAAAAAATGCAAAACAAAAATTAACTCTTAAACCCAAAGTTAATTTGGTCCACGGCAGTTAATGGGAAGCTACAGTGAAAGAAGGCATGAAATTTCCAGGAAGAAAGGCGATAGGTGAATATAAATGCAATGATTCTAGTGTTTCCTTCCCATCACAACCCTAGTATTCGATCCTTTGGTCATACTCTTTTTGACTTCCTGCAGACTCCTTGTACTTCTTTCTTAATTTCCATCTTGTTTTTTCCTTCTGCACCCTAAAGAAGTTTTCGTCCTTCTGATAAACTTTTACTCCTTCATTCCCTATCGTTTAACATGTCTTTGAGATGTCATAAACCTGGTGAACCAGCCGTGCCTGATGCAAGTGATACCCCAGTGGCCAAACGTCAGCAGCGACGGTGGCGTTCAGTTTTTGCAGCCATATATTCTGCCAGGATTCTTGTTTCTTTGTACAAGAAAGTTATTAACGATAAGCAGATCTTGCGTACTCTATCCTATATTGCCATTGATATCCATGAACATGACTCAAGTGATCATCACCTACCTTCTCTCTGGGTTGATCAAAACACACTCACAGAGATGGTAAGAGAGAAGAACCTTGAAAACCTACGTAAACTTGGAGGAGCGAAAAAGATTGCTGTAAGTCTTGAAACTGATGAGAAGGATGGCATCAGTGGCAATGAGGCTGATCTTGCGCACAGGATGGATGTCTTCGGTGCCAACAGGTATCAGAAACCACCTATCAAAAGCCTTCTTAGCTTTATTTTTGAAGCTTTTAAGGATACCACCATTATCATGCTCCTGGTTTGTGCAATACTCTCTCTGGGCTTTGGCATTAAGCAGCATGGCATAGAGGACGGGTGGTATGATGGTGGGAGTATTATCTTTGCTGTCTTTCTAGTTGTTGTCATATCTGCTGGCAGTAATTTTAAGCAAAACAGACAATTCGAGAAACTTTCAAATGAGAGTAGTGATATAAGAGTGGAAGTAGTCAGAGATGGATGCCGCCAATTTATATCAGTCTTTGAAGTTGTCGTGGGTGATGTTGTGTGCTTGAAAATTGGTGATCAAATTCCGGCAGATGGATTGTTCTTGGATGGACACTCTTTGAAGGTAGATGAATCTAGCATGACAGGGGAAAGTGACCACGTTGAGATCAATAGCAACAACAATCCTTTCATGCTCTCTGGTACAAAGGTGATGGACGGATTTGGTTTTATGCTTGTCACTTCTGTTGGCGTGAATACGGCATGGGGGGAGATGATGAGTTCCATAAACAGAGATTTAGATGAAGAGACTCCACTACAGGCTCGCCTCAACATGCTAACTTCTTATATTGGGAAGATTGGATTGACAGTGGCTATACTTGTTCTTGCAGTTTTGCTCATTCGTTACTTCACTGGATACACAAAAGATGACAAGGGAAACAAAGAATATATCCACGGCAAGACCAAGCTAGACAGCATAATGAACTCAGTGGTGAACATTATTTCTGCAGCAATTACCATTGTGGTGGTAGCAATTCCAGAAGGCCTTCCTTTGGCAGTAACTCTGACTCTGGCTTATTCTATGAAGCAAATGATGGCTGATCATGCAATGGTCAGAAAACTTTCTGCTTGTGAGACAATGGGCTCAGCCACAACAATCTGCACAGACAAAACAGGTACCCTTACTTTAAATGAAATGAACGTTACTGAGTTTTGGCTAGGAAAAGAATGCATGAAGGATAGTATTTCCACAGAAATAGCACCTAATGTCCATGAGTTACTGCAACAAGCGATTGCTTTAAACACAACTGGTACTGTTTATAAGCCAAATTCTAGATCACTTCCTGAGATTTCTGGTAGTCCAACTGAGAAAGCAATACTCTCGTGGGCTGTATTAGATTTGGGCATGAACGTAGATAACCCAGAGCAAGATTATGATGTCATCCAAGTAGCAGCCTTCAATTCAGAGAAAAAGAGGAGTGGAGTTTTGATAAGGAGAAAGAATGAGAGTGCTACACACACACACTGGAAGGGTGCTGCTGAGATGATAGTGGCCATGTGCTCACAATATTATGATAGAAGTGGAACAGTTAAAGTCATGGACGATGAAGAAAGGACAGAAATCGGGAAAATCATTCAGAATATGGCAGCCAAAAGCTTGAGGTGCATAGCATTTGCACACACAAAGATTCCAGAGGACAACGAGCCGGTTTTGGGAGAAAGCAGACTGACCTTGGTAGGGTTGGTGGGTTTGAAAGACCCATGTCGTCCTGGTGTCAGAAGAGCTGTAGAATCTTGCATAGATGCTGGAGTAAGTATCAAGATGATAACTGGAGACAATGTTTTCACAGCAAAAGCTATAGCAATTGAATGCGGCATTCTACAACCTCACGAGGATGTGAACGAAGCTGTAATTGAAGGTGTAGAGTTCAGGAATTACTCACCAGAAGAGAGAATGGAGAAGATCAATAAAGTCCGTGTGATGGCCAGATCCTCACCGTTTGACAAACTTCTGATGGTACAGTGTCTAAAGCAGAAAGGTCATGTTGTAGCAGTCACTGGGGATGGGACAAATGATGCACCAGCTTTGAAGGAAGCAGATATTGGACTTTCCATGGGAATCCAAGGAACTGAAGTTGCCAAAGAAAGCTCAGACATAATCATCTTGGATGATAACTTCACCTCTGTGGTGACAGTTTTAAGGTGGGGTAGGTGTGTCTACAACAACATTCAGAAATTCATTCAGTTTCAGCTCACGGTGAATGTAGCTGCCCTAGTCATCAACTTTATTGCAGCATTATCTTCCGGTGAAGTCCCACTGACTGCAGTCCAGCTATTGTGGGTGAACCTAATAATGGACACCTTTGGGGCTTTAGCTTTGGCCACTGAGCGACCTACAGATGATCTAATGACAAACCCACCTGTCGGTCGATCCAAGCCCCTTATATCGAATATAATGTGGAGGAACCTCATCGCTCAAGCCTTGTATCAAGTTGCAGTTCTACTAACCCTTCAGTTCAGGGGAAAATCTGTCTTCGGTGTGGATGAGAGGGTCAAGAACACGCTCATTTTCAACACTTTTGTCTTCTGCCAAGTGTTCAATGAGTTTAATGCAAGAAAACTAGAGAAAAAGAATATATTCAAGGGATTGCACAAGAACAAACTCTTTCTTGGGATTGTTGGCATAACTATAATTCTTCAAGTGGTAATGGTGGAATTCTTGAAGAGGTTTGCTAACACTCAGAGGCTGAACTGGGGGCAATGGGGTTCTTGTATTGGATTAGCAGCTTTATCCTGGCCAATTGGCTGGCTAGTTAAGTGGATTCCAGTATGAAGCATTTCTATGCTCTGATCAAAGGCCTCTTGCATCCTCAAAAAGTCAGTCACATGAGATAGTCTTTTCTTATCTAGGTGATAGGAATAACAAGATAACCTTAGTGCTATTTCTTTTACAGTTCCAGGATTCCAATTTCATTTTGTCAATAGTTATCTAGATTCTAGTTCCATTTTAAGTGTTGATTGTAAGCTTCTAAGTGAAGAATCAAGATACCATTTCTTGCTTACACATGTCTTAATTTCGAATAACATGTTTTCCACCTTATTATGCACTCAACCATGCTGAAATAAAACAATCTCTGCATACAAATAAATTACATATCTCATTAAGCTTTTAATGGTGAACACAACTGCATGCTGGTTAGGCTTCCTAGTGTAGACTAAATGCTAGTAGATATGACATAAAACTTTTTGCTTTCTCTAGTGGACACAATAATGAGGTGAGGCTTATCTTGTAGTCCATGCTCTTTTAAGAACAATAATCTTTATAAATCTATCTTATGATGAATGGTACACAAACACAATTTCAAACAATCCAAATATTCCACCATTAAAGGCTTAACTCTACAAGGTATATAAGAAAATTTAATTAGCGTTTTAGCGTTCTATTTAGAATTTGCTAGCATCAAGAAAAGAGGATCCCTTTAGTTGATTAGCAGTTTGATCATCTTTGGTTTGTGTGTGACAATGAGGAAGGTACCTATTACATTAACCACAGAGTAAATCCTTGATTTACTCTCTTTTGACTGCAAAGTAGCAATAACAAAGCTAAATGATCTCTTGAAAGACTAGGTTTAGTGGCAAACACCTTTTAGTGCCTTCTTTACAAAGTGAGTTGTCCATACCTCATACTCGAATTCCTCTCTTTCTGTTGCCAGCTTACTAATGCAAATCTATGAAGAACTAAAACCATCTCACGAATTGTCCTTTAGGCAACCAACATGAATTAATAAATTGATAAATAAATAAAAACCTATTCTTCCTTGCCAAGTTATACAGATTGGGACTGCAAGGAACCAATCACATGTTTAAAAGATGTAATTATCATGAAATTCCCTCAATTTTAAATTTTTAAGGGAAAAAAGGGAGAGAATGCATGATGCACAAAGTGGTGCTATAAGAAGCCTTACACCATCATCCTCGTATAAACTCCAGCTGTCTCAACATCAATAGAGTGAACTTCACTCCTAAGTTGCAATGACCTCATTATAATTACAGTCAACCTTTCTACTGTTTGTTCAGCACATAGCATGACCTTCAAAAAATTCTTGATGTAACAAATGCGATACACGTATGTTGCAATCTCCTCAGAAAAAAAAAAAGAAACTGGAAATTATATCAGCACAAAGTATGCACCTTGTACAAAACCTATCACTTGAAAGTGACAGGCTGTTTCTTAAGTGGAAAAGCAATCATTGGTGTCCTACATTGTTGATAGAAAAACATGTTCGGGGCCCATGACTCACACAAAAGACGGTGAATTTGTCGTAACATGGTTGCTTCCTCCAATATTGAAAAATTCCAAACTTTTGCTCAAACCTAATGACCGCATATATAATAACTAATAACCTGGAGCTTCTGCAGGTATATGGTTTCAATATCACTCAAGTATCCTAACACCCTCCTCAAATAACTAAGTGCTTCCTAGTTCCAACTTCTCAACTAAGCTCCTTTGATAATAAATAGCTAAAAGCTGTCTGCAACACAGGAATAGATCAACTAAGTTACAACGCCTAGTTTAACACCAGTATCAATATCAATTATTAAGTTCGATGAATCTGATCTCATACAGGCTAATAGAATAACATAAGGGAACAACCTCAATATCCCTGCCACCTAATTCCTTTAACGGGAAATTTTCTCCAATCCTAAGAGATTTTATATAATGGGTTATCTAACTTCAGTTTTCTTTGTTTCTTGCTTCTTGAACTTTGTTACACTTCCAGTTCTAAATATATATACAACAAAACAGAACCAAGGCTCACAGAAGCAAGTGGCATTATAAATTATTTCAATTTTTTTACTTTTACATATAGTAAACTATAAACAATCTTATATAATAATTAAGCATTCAAAGACCAGAAGCTTGCTCCAGCATATCATATCTACATCCATTAATTAAAGTGGGAAAAGGCAATTTTTACCATTAGGATTACTATTTTAATGATAAAATAGAAGCCACCCTATTACGCAAAAGAGGCATCTTTATGAAGATAACTTGAAGTGGGTCAGTAAAAGACATCAAATACAATGGAAAAACAGCAAAAAAAAAAAAAACAGAACCTTAGATGCAAAAGCTGAAATGGGTAGTTTATGGAAGGACATTTTCAATAAACATATGGGGTCCAAAGCCAACTATGTAAACAAAAATCACCAGAAAAAAGCAACAAAAAGACAGAACAAGAGAGAGAGAGGGAGGGTTTGAGGCTGACCTTGACGAGACTCTGCAAACATTGTACTGCAAAAATTTATCTCCAGGAAGGTTGTCCTTTTTATGGTTTTTTTTTTTTAATAAATGCCAAAGGAGTTTTTGCCCTTATCTTTTGATCAGCAATAGTTTCTTTTAAAAAAAATAGGTGAGGAAAATAAATTTTATTTTTTAAGAAACAGTATTGACATAATAAACTCTTACTCGAGAAATTAAATTATTTTAAAAAATCGATTAAATTCTTATTTTTATTTGTGGAAAAGAGCAAATACTTTTTTTTGTATTCTAGCCCAATTGGCATAGGATTGGGCTGACTGTTTCACTAAGCCCAACAAACAAAATCCATGAGATGACCTATTCATCATTCAGTTTCAGCCTTGATGATCAATCTTGCTGCATCGGCTTGTTGTGGTGGATTTCCACTTGCTGCGGCCCAATTATTGTGGGTGGAGCTTTAAAAATGGATGCCTTTGGGGCTTTAGCTTCACCTGAGGAGGAAAATCTTATCACAATGCCACCTACATTGGGCAGATCCAAGCCTCTTATTTCCACTTTCATGGGAAGAACCTCATTGGTCAAGCCTTGTTTCAACTAGTAGTCTTATTAACACTTTTCAACACATTTGTCCTCTGCCAAGGTGTTCAATGAATAAACTCTTTCTTAGGATCATTACCCTAACTTTGATCTTTCAAGTGGTGGTAGAATTTCTGAAGAGATTTGCTGATACTCAGAGACTGAGCTGGATCCAATGGGGCACTTGTATATTGAAATTGCAGCTTTGTCCTAGCCGATTGGTTGGCTTGTTAAGTTGATTCCAATATGAATCAAACCAGTAGTTCCTCTTCTTCTCCTATAAAAAGCTTTCAGTTAACTAGAAATAATTAATCTTTTGCTTTCATACATAGCTAGTAGCCAGGCATGCAAGAGAGTCTTGGTACCCAGATTCAATCCTGTTGCTTTTGGCTCGAGTTCCACTCTTTTCCTGTCAACAGGTTTCGGCAATTAAGCTGTTCGTTAGAACATAAACAAACATGGACTTTTCCTTAGAAGTTAACTGGGACTCTTTAAATGAGCCAGAGAAAACTCCTAATGGTCAATAGTGGCCCAAACTGAGCTGGAGAAAGTACCAATCCTTGAATTTCCCATTGACCTGGTAATGTTGGTAATGTTGTATGTATCTTCTTTCTCCTCTCTTTTCTCCAAGCAGGTAAGTTAACCTCTCAGAGCTGTTGTGTTGTCAGCTTTTCATGGGATGCAGGGTTAGAACAAATTCAAGCTTATTGTTCTTGCAATTAATTCCTCTTCTTTCTGATCTGGTGTTTTCCAAATGTTAGCTGATCTTTCCATCATGACATTGTTGATGAAGGATGCATTAATGTTGCTAGCTAGCTTCTTTAATCAACTTGAACCAATTAGCTAAAGATTGAAGGATGAGCCTAAACAGATTTGGCATACTATATCTAAGCACAAATTAAAGTCAACTTAGATAAATAGCTTTGTATTGATTATGATGTATGTGGTTATAATTATGAAACATAATTTCGCAAGCTGTACGTGAAGTGATGGAATTACTATATAAATTAAATAAAGTGGTAAAATGAATTAAATGTTAATGTTGCAATCTTCCTATTCTCTTTTTTCTTGATACTTCCATTATTATTTTTTGTTTTCTCATAAGTTATTATTTATATATAAATTTTAATATCATAAATTTTTTTGAGTATTTCAACTTCCAATATAATGGAGAAACTATATATATATATATAATATATATATATATATATATATATATATATATATTCAATCATTAATTAGATCTTTTTAAAAAAAATCGAAAGTATGGATGTGGTTCAAAAAGAAGTAGATTGACAGATTTTTTTTGTTTTTTTTTTTTAAATGATTGTAATTTTTTTAAGAATTTGTGTCAAAGTCTCATAGAAGCTTAGGATTTATGAGATCATTAATTAAGGTTTGAGGTCTTTCAAAATTTTCAATTATTGACTGTTTTAAAAATTAATTTAGGTAGGAGATAAAGTCGATGCATTGCATTGATTACTCCAAAATTTAGGTAGGAGATAAAAATTAGAGATGAATTGATTTTTTCTCCATTGCATAGAAATTCTTTTTTTAAAGTACATCATAAGTCCCTATATTATAGCTGTTTGGTCAATTTAATCCCTCTACTACAAAACTGATTAATTACCTCAAAGAGTACAGTCATTAAATTAACTAAATTTGAAATAAAAGGATTAAATTGACAAAAAATTTTAGTACAGAAAACTATGGGTTATTTTGATTTTTTTTTTACTAGAAGAAACAAACAATTCTAACCTCTTGTATATTTTTTTCAAGTTCTAATCATGGATAAGTGCAAAAAGGAAAAAAAATTTAATTCATTATATACCAATCACCTTTTGGCTTTATAATAAAGTTAGATATTATAATGAACAAGTTCTCAATGTGACATATCCTAGTTGGTTACCATCATATAGTGTCTTTTATTATGAATGGCCAAACAAGGACAGTGATGCTGATAGAGGCAAATCATATGCACTATAAAATCTTTTGTAATCAAATGTATATATCATTCTTTTTAGTGCACAAAAAATTAAGGATGCTATATATAATCTTTATTAATTCATTTTCATATTCTTTAAAGCTTTAGCATCTCATTTAATGACCTTTTTTAAAAAAAGAAAAATTATTTATTTCTTTTATATTTATATTTGTAACATATGTGCACACACACACATTTTTTCTCAATCAAGAATTGATTATATTAATATTATAGATTTTTAACAAATATGAACCTATTAATTAAAACGTGAAAGTTACACTTGATCATGATAATATCACATACATCATAAGGATATAAATATCTAAATATCCAAATTATAAAGAGAAAAACCTTACAAAATACATTTAAATCGAGATTGCACATGTGCGCACATGCACATATGTGTATGGTCATGAGGTGTTTTTAAATGCTAACAGTATAACCTAGCTTGAAACAGCCTTTTTTGGACTTGAAAATAATATTTCACCTGATTAAGTTTTGTCTATTTTATCATGCAAATGCCCATTTCATCCATCCAACACATGAGAAATAACAATGAACACAAAAATGGAAGAAATCTTTTCGAGGCACTGATCAAAAGTATGGTATAGCTTGAATTTCCCGATATGTAGCTCAAGGAATTTCCAGCCAGCTTTTCATTTTTCCTAGAGAAACTAGTAGCTTCCTACACTAACGTGAGCAGTTGAAATTTCTCTTTGAGCTGTTGGCATTTTTCAATTTCCATGCATCAGCTGCTGCTGAACAAATAAAGTACAAATATTGTCAAGATGTGAATATATATTTGTACCTCTGGCAGCATCAAACCTATATATCCATCATTGATTACAAAAGAGTATTGCCAAATTCAAGAAGATGGTCATGGCTGAAAGGTCCCATTAATGCCATACCAACAAACTCTGGCAAAGTACTTGGAAGCTTGACATCAACCACTTCAACTAATTACTTATTCACACTTATATAGCAAAGAGTGCCAAACTATTTTTAGACTCTTTGGCCAAGTTGGGATGAGTTCACTTGCTCGGGAGTATACTCTTGAATCTTGGTTGTCCTTTAGATATATTTGCATCTTGTTTTAGTAGTACTTGGGACTTGAATAATTGAAAGACTAAGACGAGAAACCCTAGCTAGAAACAGTTTGTGAGGAATTGGAAGACCTTTTGAGTTACGTGGACTATACTGCAATAGCTTGGAGAGTCTCATACTTAACGTTTCCCTGGAGTCTAGCCGAATCCAGCTTCAAAACAAAAGACAAATAATGTGACAACATCCTCACATCCAAGTCCAAACCGATGGACGCCATTTTTGTTGAACTTCAATGCTTGCAGCTAACCCAAAAAAATGTCTTTTTACATGCATATGCACATATGAATCATTTAAGATATATACATTAGCTATACATATATATATATATATATATATATATATATATACGTACTATATATA